>NC_054709.1:6841150-6868393 GCF_016097555.1 Gigantopelta aegis | reverse complement strand
CTTTCCTTCTTTTGTTGGTTTCATTTGAGTTTGCTTTGTCATCCTTTTTAAAGTTTGTTTTCGAGGTTTCGATTTGTTTTGGGGTTGGGTTTTTGGGGGGGTTTTCAAAGATTTTTTTTTTTTTTTAAAGTGTGTGTGTGTGTGTGTGTGTGTACCTACCAGCCTTAGGTCCTATGGCTTAACCACGACACCATCGAGGCCGGTACTGGGCTGCGAACCCAGTTTTAGACGACTACCCCACCCCACCCCCCACTCCCTTCCTGCAAACGCAGCAGCGAAAAATTCGGGCCTCTGGAACAGAGTGACTTCTGCGAGACAAAAGGAGCATTCATGTTTATTAAGCTTGGCACGTTTTCTTTAATTACGACCCAGCCAGCCTTAAGTACGATGCCATGACCATTCATTCACAGTGATCTCAAGCAACTTCATGATCCAAACATGTCTGCCCTGGCCAAGACTTCAGGTCTGAGTCGGAAATCCTGTCTAGCGAACAGTGCCTACACTGAGTATCAACATTTCTAAATTTATAGAGCTGACCACCTTTCACATTTTGCTAACTTGATCGATTCTGACCAAACTTTATTTCAATGTACAGACCAGTCGTTCCTTTATTTCTATGGAGGTCTCAGCATCACATATCTATATCGACGGGGTCGGATGTAAGATTTGGACAAAGATGGGTAACGTACGTGTTAAAATTACTTCGGCTTAAGTTACTAGTAGTGTATACATAAGTGTTAATGGAAGTCTTGATAGATTGAATGAATGAATACATGGATGGATAGATGAATGAATGAATGAACGAATGAACTGATGGATGTTTGGACGAATGAATGAATGAATGAATGGTCTAATGGATGGATGAATGAATGAATGAATGAACTGATGGATGAATGGATGGATGGATGAATAGATGTATGTATGTATGTATGCATGCATGTATGTATGTATGTATGGACAGATGGGCGGATGGATGGGTGGGTAGATGAATGGATGAATGAATGAATCAATCAATGAATCAATCAATCAATGTACGAATAATTAACGACACTCTTGCTAAAAAATACATCAGCTATGGGTGCCAAAAAAAGAGATAAATATGCAAGTAAACCAACAAAAGTCCGATATAATATTCTGAGACAGATTTTCATACAAAATCGGTGGACTTACGTCCAACTGTACCATCTCCACGTCCACACCTACCCATCGTACCGAATCCGCTTCTGGTAACTTTTACTGTGACCATTCCTTACCGAACTTCTGAGACGGGTGGCCGAAGACCAAACTTTGTTGTGTTCAATGTATACGTGCTTGAACACAACAAAGTTTTGCAGGCACATCCATTATTTTAGAAATTCCTATTCCTTGTGGCTTAAACCTACAATCTCAACATGGACCTACGAAATATCATTTATTATTACACAACATAGGCTTGGCTACAGTTGTAATAAGCTCGTGTCTTTCACGCTATCGCCGAATTTCGTTAATGGTCTTGGTTCAAAATAACACCGTCTCGCCGCAGTTTTTAAATTAGTGCATTCATTCATTTATTTCAACTTATTTGAAGCACGCTGTTTTGGGCACACACCTAAGTTGTCTGGGATGTCTGTCCAGGACAGTGGGTTAGTGGTTAGTAGTTGAGAGAGAGAGAGAGAGAGAGAGAGAGAGAGAGAGAGAGAGAGAGAGAGAGAGAGAGAGAGAGAGAGAGAGAGAGAGAGAGAGAGAGAGAGAGAGAGAGAGAGAGGGTGTAGTGGTTTAACACCTACCTTTTGAGTCATTAAATCTATCTCTGGGTGGGAGCCGGTACCGGACTACGAACCCAGTACCTACGTACCAGCGATGTGTCCGATGTCTTAACCACGACACTACCGCGGCTGGTATCAATACATTCTATCTCTAGACAGTTAAATGGCGACCCGCCTTTTAGTTGTTGGTTAGACATAGAAGTTAAAGGAAAGAGAAGAATGGTGTGCTACGAAAATAAATCTAAAGACTGTTCGCTGCCCAGTCCACTAGAAATTGTTCCTACGGGTAAGCACAAAGGAGAACATGTAGGTGTATAAGACATCGGGGGGGGGGGGGGGGGGGAAGGGCGTGTCTGTTTGTGTATATGGGCGGGGGTGGGGGTGGGAGGGGTACTGGTCTCAACCCTGAAAATAATGCATTGCGCTGCCACCTCAAGTTAAAGGGGCGGGACGTAGCCCAGTGGTAAAGCGTTCGCTTGATGCGCGGTCTGTCTGGGATCGATCGTCGTCGGTGGACCCATTGAGCTATTTCTCGCTCCAGCCAGTGCACCACGACTGGTATATCAAAGGTCGTGGTATCTGCTATCCTGTCTGTAATAGTTCCCTTCCCTTCCCCTTGCATATATATACTTGTACTACCCTGTCTGTGGGATGGTGCATATAAAAGATCCCTTGCTGCTAATCGAAAAGAGTAGCCCATGAAGTGGCGACAGCCATATAACTGTAAATAAAATGTGTTGAGTGCATCGTTAAATAAAACATTTCCTTCCTTCCTCAAGTTAAAAGTTAAAGTGCAATTATACTGCACCCCCACCCCAGGTATGCTGTTTTTTTCAAGTAAAATTTCATGGAAAATATTAATATATAGAACACAGATGCAGCATACACACCCATCTGTCGATCCGTCCTCCAAATAATCCACTCATCCATCCATCCATCCATCCATCCATCCATCCATCCATCCATCCATCCATCCATCCATCCACTCATCCATCCATCCATCCATCCATCCATCCATCTATGAAGGAGTAAGACGTAGCCCAGTGGAAAAGCGCTCACTTTATGCGCGGTCGGTCTGCGCTCGATCCCCGTTGGCGGGCCCATTGGACTATTTCTTGTCCTAGCCAGTGCACCACGACTGGTATATCAAAGGCCGTGGTATGTGCTATCCTGTCTGTAAGATGGTGCCCATAAAATGCTCCAAATAATTATCTACTAAGGCACTAACATCTATTATGTAATTTATACGTCACTTCTAATTCTTTTTAAACTCCCTTTTTCGCTATTTTTATTATTTAGTCCTTAATTTCCAAATCTTTTAATTGTCCCATTCATCTTATAACTCTCATTTCCTCTACTCCTCCCGTCCCGAAAGTGGCCACTGGCAAGGTCAGAGGTAAAATCCGCGATAGGCGTGACTGCACCTTTTGGGTATGGGCACGTTAATAGTTCCCTTCCCTTCCCCTTGCATATATATACTTGTACTGTGGGATGGTGCATATAAAAGATCCCTTGCTGCTAATCGAAAGAAAGAAAGAAAGAAAGAAATGTTTTATTTAACGACGCACTCAACATATTTTATTTACGGTTATATGGCGTCAGACATATGGTTAAGGACCACACAGATTTTGAGAGGAAACCCGCTGTCGCCACTACATGGGCTACTCTTCCGATTAGCAGCAAGGGATCTTTTATTTGCGCTTCCCACAGGTAGGATAGCACAAGCCATGGCCTTTGTTGAACCAGTTATGGATCACTGGTCGGTGCAAGTGGTTTACACCTACCAATTGAGCCTTGCGGAGCACTCAATCAGGGTTTGGAGTCGGTATGTGGATTAAAAATCCCATGCCTCGACTGGGATCCGAACACAGTACCTACCAGCCTGTAGACCGATGGCCTACCACGACACCACCGAGGCCGGTCCTGCTGCTAATCGATATATATATATATATATATATATATATATATTGTTACTAATGGCAAAATGTAGCGTGTTACTTCTGTAACACTATACATGTAATATTATAACTTGCCAGAATTACCAAATGTTTGACATCCAATAGCCGGTGATTATTAAATCAATGTGCTCTAGTGGTATCGTTAAACAAAGCAAACTTTCAATTTATCATCCATCTATGCATGCATCCATCCATCCATTTTGATATATCAAAGGCCGTGGTATGTACCACCCTGTCTGTGGGATGGTGCATATAAAAGATCCCTTGCTGCTAATCGAAAAGAGTAGCTTATGAAGTGGCGACAGCGTGTTTCCTCTCTCAATATCTGTGTGGTCCTTAACCATATCTCTGACGCCATATAACCGTAAATAAAATGTGTTGAGTGCGTCGTTAAATATAGCATTCCCTTCTTCCATCCACCCATCCATTCATGCATTGTTATCTCAATGAGATCGTCGTCATTCCGAAGGTTATTCGTTCATCTCCCTCCCTCGGGCGCCTGCTTTTTACCACACTAAATGTTTGACATAGATCTCAACATTTAATTCATACAGTTAATGACACTTCTCAGTATCCAATGGCTGCGCATAAGTTAACGTAATTGTATCGCTCGAGGAAAGCGGTCGTGTCTTTGCATTGCGGCCGATCGTTACATAGAGTAATTACGGTAATGATTATTTCTGCTTATTAACTATATATAATAAGCTGCCCTAAAACCACAAACAGCCCTATTCAATTTCCTCCTCTGATCAACGCATCAGCAACTTAATGTAATTACAACCAAATAAATGTGAATGGTATCGTATTAATCACAAGTTTCACCCTGGGAGGGAAACGTTGGCGGGGAAATATGTTTTCTAGCATATGATATGACGTATGCGACCAAAGGCAACGTGACTATTTCGAACATTTAACAGTATGCCTCAATAATCGACTGAAAATGACTGGAAATGTGTCACTTAAGGGTTTGTTGCGGTATTTTTATCTTCTTTTCTTTTTCCTATCTTTTAAAAAAAGACTTTTTTTCCCCCTATTTCCGCACCTCCGATGATTGGTTACGTATCACTCGAAAAACCTCGGCCGGTTACGTTTTCTCTAACATGACTGCCTCGAATGTAGGCCCTATGTAGCTGAATATAAAAAATACGCAATTTTTTATTTATTTATTTATTTATTTATTAAATTTATTTATTTATTAAATTTATTTATTTATTAAATTATTTATTTATTCATTTATTCATTTAGTTTTTGTTTTAATTCTTTTCTCTTTTTTTTTTCTCTTCTTTTTTTTTTTTGGGGGGGGGGGATAACAAAGTTGAAATAATGCTTTGTTTAACATCACTAGAGCACACAGATTAATCAATGCATTTTGTATATAACACATTTGGTAATCAACACGTAGTCTTCCAAGGAACACCACGACATTTTCTCGTTAGCAGTTAAAGGAATATTTATATGCACTTTATAACATACATGTCAGTACATACCACATCATTTGATAATAATAATAATAATAATAATAATAATAATAATAATAATAATAATAATAACAATAACAATAATAACAAATGTAGATATTGAACTAAGCTTTTTTTTAAAGGAAAACTCGTCGCTGACATAATAATATGGAAAAAGTGGCCAAAATCCAAATAAATTACAACACTAGTAAAAACACAAAAATTTCACAAAAACATGTTGTATTTTGAAAAGGTAATATAGTATCAATAATAGGATTTTCACGATACACACGTATAACAGAACAGAACAGAACAGAACAGAACTTTATTATACCCAGGCAACGGCATATGGGGAAACATGAATAATTACGTAATATAATATGTGACAAGACAGGACAGGGTTTACAGGAGAACATTAAATAGTAAATAATATAGTATATGAATAGTTAAATTATATAAATACATGTATACAAAAATACACCGAATGGATATAGTATAGTATAGTAGAATAATTGAAGTTCATTGTATAATTTGTTATACATGTACTAGTATATATCGATTTATTAAAATAGGGATATCTGTGATATAATAATAAAGCATATTTACCTCGAGTGATGTGGTATATATTGATACAAATAGCTATGGTCTTTTAAATTTATCATTAATTTCTTTAATTAATTTTCTGACTTTTCTTAGGACACCTATTTTATTACTAGTCATTAATTCTTTAAATTTTAGGGTACTGGGGTTCACACAATAATATTGTTTTAGGAGTGCTTTTCGAGACTTAGTAAAGAAGGCACAAGTTAATAAATAATGATATTCATCACCAATATCGTTAGAATCACAAAGTGTGCATAACCTATTTTCTACTGGTGTATGATTCCATCATCCTACTTCAATCGGGAGATAATGATTTGATGTTCTGAATTAAAGAATAATGATCCATAGTTTTTCAGGCATTATGTTGAGGTACTAGTATTTTAAATTAGCCGAATTTTCAAAATTGTATTTTGTTTTCCTCTAGACGATGATGCAATGTTATTGTTCCACGTTTGAAGGTACTGGTCATGCTGCCTCGATTTGATTTATTCAATACATTTTTGTTGTTGTTGTTGAAATCTTCGAGACAATCATATATCAGTCATACCTAGGTTGTTAAATAATTGTTTAATATGTTGAATCCAAGTGTAGTTGTGTATAATGATTCTACTGCTGGCGATACAACACGCGGCACCTTGGCGTGCATATCGACTCATATCTTAAAGGGACATTCCTCAGTTTGCTGCAATTGTTAAGATCTTACCGACTAACAGAGACTTTTTAACGATTGTAATTACATATCAAATATATTTTTCTGCGTAAAATATTAGTGGCTGTATATTAAACGTGTTTCTGGTCGTTCTAATATTTGTACTAGGTTAAGTTTCATTTTATTTCCTAAAAAAGTATTTTTTCGTACGTACGAATTTATTTGAAGACAAAATCCACTTTGAGCTTCTTACAAATATTAAGACGACCAGAAACACGTTAAATATACAAAGACTGATATTCTAAACAAGATAATATATTTAATATGTAAGTTTAATCGCTGAAATATTTTATTAGTCGGAAACATCTTACAATGCAGCAAACTCAGGAATGTCCCTTTAATTATTTATTGAGATGTACTTATTGATAAGTTAAATCTGTCGAGGAAAGACAGCGAAGTCGACAGAGAACATGTTCTAACCCCTAAGAAATGGACACTAAGTTTAGCTAATTTACAAACATGAAACTCATTTGGATAAAGTTACAATAGAGTGAAAGAAGAGTCTGTGGCGTTAAAACGGAAAATATCCTTAAACATAAACTAGAAAACGAATTAATAAACCGCTACTTCTCAGACGCAAGCGCGTTTTCAAAATTATGAAAAAATCTTTTTTTTGTTTGTTTGGAATTAGAAACACCTGGGTGACCAGAAACACTTCGGTTCTACGGAAATGGATAATCTAAAGAATAAAATATAAGTAATGTTTGATTTCAGTGATCATGAATGGCTCTAATTGTAAACAAAATATGCTGTAGTGTTTAAAAACTAGGGACTGTCCCTTTAAAACTTTGTTTGATCAGTGTTTCACTTTTATCATGTTTATTTGTTTATATACATGTATTTAAATCACTTCACCTAAGCTTCAACATCTTGTTTTACGGGGGAAACACCGTGAATGAGGTATCGTGATACGGATTGTATCGAGGGCTAGATATCGCGATACGGATCGTTTCGTGGGCTAGACATGGTGATACGGGTCGTATCGTGGGCTATATATCGCGATACGTATCGTATCGTGGGCTAGATATCGTGATACGAATCGTATTGTGGGCTAGATATCATGATACGTATCGTATTGTGGGCTAAATGTCGTGATACATATCGTATTGTGAGCTAGATATCGTGATACGTATCGTATCGTGGGCTAGATATCGTGATACGAATCGTATTGTGGGCTAAATATCGTGATACAGATCGTATCGTGGGCTTGATATCGTATTCTTGCCCACTGGACAGGGCTATTCAGCTTTTGCACGGTGCAGGAAAAAATCTGTCTGACCCTAGGGCTAGATAAATCTGTCTGACCCGAGGGCTAGATGATTTATACATACGCGTGACGTCATGACTCATGCTTTACGACGATTGACGTCATAACCTATGGTTTTTAAAATTTTGTTTGCCATTTCACGTTGTATCATTGTTTTAAAAATATTTAAACAAATTAATATTTTCAACTTTATATATATTAGTAAGTTGAACATTACATATTTATGTCGTTGCATACGGTGGCCTATATTTTTCCGCGTATGATTAAATGAGTTTTCATGTGAAATGTATACGAATCGTTCTACAATAAACAAATCGTACGTAGCTTACAAAATTAATGTTTTGTTACTGCAATTAAATGGGCAAGAAAAAGAATTAATCAGCATTGTGAGGTATAGAAAAGGCAATTCCAACCCTCGGCCCTCACCAAAAAAACATTTTGTTCCTCGGGTTGGAATCTATACCTCACAACAGTGATAGATTCTATTAATACATACCGTATCGTGAGGTACGTGTATCGTGACACCCCTAATCTCTAAGCACTCTATTCAAGGAGTATAATATTGTTTTTAATTCATAACTGTATCCATGGTTACCATAATTAACACGCATAATATAAACCAATACCAAGAAACTGAACATACCAAATTTAAAAAAAATAAATTAATAATAATAATAATTGTAATAGTAATAGTTTTGACATTCAACAACCGATGATTAATATACCAATGTGCTCTAGTGGTGTCGTTAAATAAAACAACCTTTAGCTTCTCCCTAAGACCATATTGTAAAAATTACCAAATGATTGACATTCAACAGCCGATGATTAATAAAACAATGTGCTCTAGTGGTGCCGTTAAACAAAAACAAACAAACTAACTTAACAGTTCGTTAACATCGATATGCGATATTTAATATTTGTACATATTTTCTCCCATTCAATATAAATGTTTTGTTACTGGTCATGGTCTGAATATAGCAGCTATATAAACTAATTATAAGATTTAAATATAGATGATTTGTGTTTATACATTATATATTGTGCAGCATTGGGTGGTTTTCAATTGGTGCAATCATGTTTGTTTTCTTGTCGTCTGCAGGGTTCGATCCAGTTTACCTCCATGCTAGGGTGTCGTTAAACATTCATTAGATCTATTAAATCTACGTTAACCTACCTCTAATTTAATTAATCCGCTTTACTCGCGTAGGAGTCTGTCATCCTTAATTTTGAAAGGGGGGGGGGGGGGGCGAGATTTAGCTTAGTCGGTTGAGTGCTCGCCAGAGGTGCTTGTGACGCAGCATCGACCCATCTCTATGGATCCATTCGGCTGATTGAGTTTTTTCTCGTTTCAACCAATGCACCACAATTGGTCAAAGGTCGTGGTATGTGACTTCCTGTTTGTGGGAAAAAGTGCATATAAAAGATCCCTTGCTGCATTTGAAAAAAAATGTAGTGGGTTTCCTCTGATGACCACGAGTCAAAATTGCCAAATATTTGTCATCGAATAGCCGATGATTAATAAATCAATGTGCTCTAGAGGTGTCGTTAAACAAAAACAAACTTTAACCTTAATTGTGAAGAAACCAAAACATGTTTAGGGTTAAAGTTGAACATGTCGTTTATGCGTCATCAGTTTCGTACAGTTTTCATAATAATTTGTTACTTGACTGACATATTAAAAATATTTAACAGTTTGTTTTGTTTAACAACACCACTAGAGCACATTGGTTTATTAATCATCGGCTATTGGATGTCAAACACATGGTCATTCTGACACAGTAATAGAGAGGAAACCCTCTACATTTTTTCCACTAGTAGCAAGGGATCTTTTATATGCACCATCTCTCAGACAGGATAGAACATACCACGGCCTTTCATATACCAGTCGTGGTGCGCTGGCTGGAACGAGAAATAGTCCAATTGTCCCACCGACAGGTTATCAAAATATTTAAAATGTCCGACATATTAAACAATAGATAACGTGTCTGGTGTACTGAAAACAGATTTACAGTTCATGGATATAGAATAACACGTAATTACATCTAAACTTAACATTAAATATTAAGAACGCACGTGCGCATATCTGTACACGGGGTGGGAAGCTAGACAGAGGCAAGGGAAGTTTATATTTATAGTCCTTGTCACAGGGAATGCCTTTTTCTTCATACTATGTAATTTACTACCAGATATATTTATTTCTGAGTCGACTGTTTTCTAAATTTCATAGAAAACTAGTTTAAAAAAATTGTTATTTCCAAAACAGCTTTACTTTTCTTCTTACGTCAAATCAAACTGAAATTATGTTTTAAGGAACATTTTTGTAGGAGTAGAGAACGGACTACGGGTGTCGAGACATACTCTCCCGGAAAGTCTATTGACAAAAGAAAAGAAAAGAAGAAAATGTGCATGAGTAACGGGTGTGGGGTCGACCCATAGACGTACGCGCTCCCATTCGTGTCTGTGTGTGTGTGTGTGTATGTGTGTGTGTGTGTGTGCGTGTGTATGTGTGTGTGTGTGTGTGTGTGTGTGTGTGTGAGAGCGTGTGTTGTGTGTGTGTGTGTTTGTGCTTGTATATGTGTGTGTGTGTATGTTTGTGTTTGTGTGTGTATATGTGTGTACGTGTGTGTATGTGTGTGTCTTTGTGTGTATGTGTGTGTGGTTTTTTGTGTGTATGTGTGTGTATGTATGTGTGTTGCTGTGTTTGTGGTTTTGTGTATGTGTGTGTGTGTGTGTTTGTGTGTATGTGTGTGTATGTGTGTTTGTGTGTGTATGTGTATATGTGTGTATGTGTGTATGTGTGTTTATGTGTTTGTGTGTGTTTGCGTGTGTGTGTGTGTTTGCGTGTGTGTGTGTGTTTGTGTGTATATGTGTGTATGTGTGTGTTTGTGTGTGTGTGTGTGTGTGTTTGCCTTTGTGTGTATATGTCGTTGTGTTTGTGTGTGTATGTGTGCGTGTGTTTGTGTGTTTGCGTGTGTGTGGGGGAGGTGGGGGGGGGGGGGGGGGGGGGGGGGGGGGGCAGACTGGCTTTTACCCGAATTAAATGAAAACGCCCGTATCTGGATAATAACATTTATTCATATTAGCATTACTACCAAAACATTATATAGGGTTACAAATGTATCACTACGCATTTGTACATGGATTACAACTAATTGTACGGGAGAAATTTAGCTCAGTCGGTTGAGTGCTCGCCTGAGGTGCTTGTGACGCAGGATCGAACCACCTTGCTGGATCCATTCAACTAACTAGGGGTTTGTCTCGTTCCAACCAGTGCACCCTACCACACAGGCCGTGGTATGTGCTTTCCTCCCTGTAGGAAAGTGAATATAAAAGATTCCTTGCTACTAATGGAAAAATGTAGCAGGTTTCCTCTGATGACTACGAGTCAAAATTAACAAATGTTTGACATCTAGTATCCGATGATTAATACAACAATGTGCTCTAGTGGTGTCGTTAAACAACACAAATTTTAACGTTAACTAATTTTGAGTGTGGAATAAAGGATATACATGATAAAAAGGTATCAGGTTTGCAAATTTTGATCGAATATCTCTATTATTTTTGCCGGAATTTGATATTTTCCTCCTGTACTGGAGGGGGGGGGGGGGGGCAGTTGCCCTCTGTCCTCTGTCTCATGCGTGTATGGGTCGGCCCCCAGCCCACGCCTATCTGCTTGCTCACGCGCATTGCATGCATTGTATTGGCCGATCCCTGACTCTCGGCCTGACAGCGTCAACATCCGGTCAGCTGGCCTGCAGCCATTGGGGAGGATGGCGAACTATCGGAATTGTGTCTGAACGCCGTCATTCTGTCAACACCCTGGTTATTGAGAGTGGACGATGGCCATTACTGTCAATAATCGATACAATGTCATTTTCCACACAATCACGGTCGGAATAAATGGTTTCTCGCACCACCGGTCACGAGCTTCATGCTACGCTGGGGTGTTTTTCAGTGTTTCTTAATGTACGAACGTGTATGGGTTTGAGGTGTGGGGTTAGCCCAGCGGTAAAGCGCTCTTCTGATATAGCGTAACGCGGTTGACCTACAATCGATTCCTGTTAGTGAACTATGAGGAATGAACTATCATCCCATAGTCAGATCCAGAGGGGTGGCGAGGGGATAGTGGACCCGTCCACCTAAATATATTCCTGTGCCTCTTTTTTCCTAGCGTTTTTTGTTTAAATTAATTGGTTTCCCCCATTTTACGAGTTGGTCCATGCATATTTGTTTTGCTGACCCCTCCCCTCATAAACAAATTGGATTTGCACCTGAAAGTCAACTGTGTGGTGAGACCTATGTTTAGGAAAAACAAACAAACAAACAAAAAAGCCAAACTAAAAAACAAACACTAGCCGTATTCTGAAAACTCAAATGTGTTGTTTGTAGATTTTTGTTCATTCATTGAGGGCGAACATGATTACTTATGGATTAGCACGTCCTTTATTGTGGCTGTTTGTGTGTGTGTGTGTGTGTGTGTGTGTGTGTGTGTGTCTGTGTGTGTGTGTGTATGTGTGTGCGTGTTGTGGTTGTTGTTGTTGTTGTTGTTGTTGTTTTGAGTGGGGATCGCAATAACAGGTGAGCAAATTGTGAGCAACCATACGGTCTGCGATGTCTCCTAGTTTTAACATAGACTACGTTTTGTGTCTGTGAAAGCGATTGAACATAAGACCTAAATATAAACTAGACAGATGATTAAAACATAAATGTAAAACAGGAAATATAGCTTACAGAGACAGAAACAGTTGGTCTGGTTTTCAACGAAAGGAGGAACGAAGGAAATGTTTTATTTAACGACACACTCAACACATTTTATTTACGGTTATATGGAAGGAAATGTTTGATTTAACGACGTACTCAACACATTTTATTTACGGTTATATGGCGTCGGACGTATGGTTAAAGACCACACACAGATATGCGAAACCGGCCTCGGTGGTTTCGTGGTTAAGCCACTGGAAATAAAGGCTCGAGAAGGACAACATCAATTCACTCGTGTGATATAAACGGTATTGCATCGTAAATCGTTGTGAATGCAGTACTAACTGGAATATGGTATCATTATTTAAGTCCAAGACGGCTATTAAAAAAAGGCCGTAAGAATAAAGAACTGGCCATAAGATAAATTTGAAGTCCAGATATTGTCTAATGACGTATTATGGTGGTCATCTTGAATTTGTGCCAAAAGACTGAATTTCGCCTTCATAGATGTTTGTAAACTTGTAGTATTTTATTCTGGAGACCGTTCTAATAGCAAGTCTGAAGAAAAAAAACGTTTGATACAATTTATGGTGGGAACATCATTATTTTGACTGGACTACGAAGTCCAGCCATAAGATCAGCCGGGTGGAGACCTTTCTCATGGACTAGGACTATTTAGCCTGAGTGTAAATTGTGGTAGTACTAATCCAAATAACATTCAAGGTGCACCAAACCTTTGCTAGTGCAGTTAATACCACAAATCCCGCTATTGGTGACAGATCTGACAGTGTTTTTGTCAATAAAGTTGAAAAGAGTAGCCCACGAAATGGCGACAGCGGGTTTCTTCTCTCAATATATGTGTGGTCCTTAACCATATGTCTGACGCCATATAACAGTAAATAAAATGTGTTGAGTGCGTCATTAAATAAATCATTTCTTTCTTCCGTTCTTCTCTTTGAATGACCCTCGGAGTGGCCACGCCTTAACTCGGGGTGTTCTCTTTAAGCGCAGTCAGGGATAGATTGTGTTCCGTGTAAACAATACGTCCATTTTCCACAAAACAGCGCTAGAAGATATTCGAGCTATGTCACGCTGTGTTTTCGTGGTGATTTGTCACCGACATTACGAAACGCTTGCAATAATATATATACCCTGGTTGTTTTGTTAAACGTATGTGACAGAGCGGGAAATCGTTACCGTGTGCACGTGACAAACGTATTATGTTATGTGTGTTGGAAAGCACGATCGCAAAACTGCTGAGAACCCGTTGTCGTCACACTATCAGTCGAAGAAAGTGTGCAATTTGAGAACGGGAACGCGGTTCTTTTATCTGCGAAACGTCGCGGCGGGACGTAGCCCAGTGGTAAAACGCGGTCGGTCTAAAATCGATCCCGACAGTAGGCCGGGCCCATTGAGCTATTTCTCGTTCCAGCCAATGCGCCGTGACTTGTATATCAAAGGCAGTGGTATGTGCTATTGTGTCTGTGGGATGGTGCATATAAAAGATCCCTTGCCAGGGCCGTAGCTAGGATTTTGTTGTTGGGGTGGGGTGGGGTGGGGTGGGGTGTCAACTGAATAGGTAATAGTCTAAAACACCTTAAACGGTTAAGGAGAGAATTTTCTATAATGCTTTCCGGATTTTTTTTTTCTTGTCCTCCTGCTTGCGACTAATGGAAAAATGTAGCGAGTTTCTAGAATATGTTTAGAGTCGGCGGAAATGGCGAAAGAGCTTAGTGTCGGTCGGGTAACCGGAGCAACGCGTACCTTTTTATTTGGCCAAACCACGGGTTTTGGTACTCCAGTCAAACATGCCAAAATCAGATAACACAAAACAGACGAGGACTATCCACGGGCGGATGACATAAGCGTAAGAGACAAGAGGTCAACGGCCTCACCCTCACCCCTCACCCCTCCAGGGCTTGAGCAAATCATCAAATTCGGGCAAAACTAAAAAGATAGAGGGATTCGGGGAAAATGAGTTTTTCACCATGCGTCACGAGCGTAGGAAGGTGCCAAAAAGTGGGGGACAGGGGGACACACTTTGTTTATTTACAGACGTTTACACTATTATAAAACAAATATAAAGCAAAATATCCGAAAAGGGTGTGTGTGTGGGGGGGGGGGCGGCAAGGGGGGCATGTGCCTTCCCCACGTTTCGGATATGGCCCCCTGCCCCACCCAGTGTGCATTTCCATATTTTGCCCACAAAATTAGTTGTAGTTCATGTACAAATCCGTACAGTTATTAGTTTTTAAACCCTATACGGCTGTTGGGCAGTTGTTATCCAAATTCGGGCACATTCGTTTAATTCGGGCAACAAATCAGCCTGGCCCCTTACAAAAATGGCAGTTCGTTAGCCTATTGCGGTTACGGACCCTGCAACCCATCGCACCGGAAATCACTTGCAAACGTTTCTGGGGTTTTCGCTCGATCCTGTGTTTACTCATTTTCTCTCCGTAATCCGCTTAAACCAGATGACAGACACATTCCATAACAAAAGCAGACTTGGTATTTCTCGATTCATTAACTGCGAGTGATTTATACGGGTTTCCATTATTTCCACGTCACTGGCTGAAACCCATCTGTGAGGTATTGAGGTGCCATTGTACATTTCACACCATACCATATATGTGCACAGCGCGTCACAACTGATGAAGGTTATTTTGCCACGTAATTGAAATTGACTAGGACTCCTCTTTTTTTTTTTTTTTTTTTTTTTTTTTTTTTTGCCTCTTTAAATTTCAAATAAAAAAAAGTGTGGAAATTTAATCCTATCCTTGTCCGAAATGGTAATACTTAGCCATCGCGATAGAGTGTTCTTTTGTGGTACGATATAAAAAGAGTTTGTTTTCTTTAAAGGGACATTCCTGAGTTTGCTGCAACTTTTAAGATGTTATCGACTAACAGATACTTTTTAACGATTGCATTTACATATCAAATATATTTATCTGTTTACAATATTAGTGGCTGTATATTAAACGTGTTTCTGGTCGTTCTGATATTTGTACTTGGTTAAATTTCATTTCATTTCCAAAAATATAATTTTTTTCGTAAGTACGTAATTATTTGAAGACAAAATCCAGTTTGGGTTTCTTACAAATATTAAGACGATCAGAAACACATTGAATTTACAGACACCGATATTCCAAAACAGAAAATTTATTTTATATGTAAATTTAATCGTAGAACTATTTTATTGGTCGGAAACATCTTAAAATGCAGCAAACTCGGGAATGTCCCTTTAACGACACCACTAACGCACATTGATTTATTAAAGTTAAAGTTAAAAGTTTTTTGTTTAACGACACTACTAGAGCACAATGATTAATTAATCATCGGCTATTGGATGTCAACCATTTGATAATTTTGACGAGAGAGAGAGAGAGAGAGAGAGAGAGAGAGAGAGAGAGAGAGAGAGAGAGAGAGAGAGAGAGAGAGAGAGAGAGAGAGAACCCGCTACATTTTTCCATTAGTACGTCATCCCACAGACAGGACAACACATATCACGGCTTTTGATATACCAGTCGCGGTGTACTGGCTGGAACGAGAAATATCCCAATGAGCCCACCGACGGTGATCAAACCTAGATATATATATATATGTGTGTGTGTGTGTGTGTGTGTGTCTGTGTGTGTGTGTGTGTGTGTGTGTGTATGTGTATGTGTATGTGTATGTGTATGTGTATGTGTATGTGTATGTGTATGTGTATATGTATATGTATACATACATATATATATATATATATATATATATATATATATATATATATAAGAAAAAACCCCCGTAGATTATGCTAATCTCAGCTTACCAACTGCCAGCAGAGAGTTGGCCAACTTTCTGCTGTCACGACTTCTACGACTGTTCAGATACTAGTCGTGGCGCTCTTACAGCTTGATTTTCGTCGTATAACCCATTAGTTTTAATCGGAGCGTAAGTCAGTATTTTGGGAGATTACAATGCAACCGTCGAATTGGCCAGTTTGTCTCAACGGTTAACAGTCTGAGCCCAGCATTACGTTGGACCAAATTATTTCCCGTTGTCGATACTATTCACATATTCTAATACATATCCCGAATCACCTATTTGTCTCTATTATAGATGTTACAACAGCCTTTCATCAGAAGCATTAGCATAGTCGTACGGGCTCAAAATTGTGTAGGGGTGTGTGTGTGGGGGGGGGGGGGGGGGGAGGCTGATTTTTGCCCGAATTAAACGAAACTCTGGATAACATTTATTCATATTAGCGTTACTGCCAAACAGCTATATTGAGGTTATCAAACGAGTCACTACGCATTTTTTTACATAGATCACAACTAATAATATAGGTTTCAGGCAAGCTCATTTTCTCCGAATAGTTCTAGCTATTTTTCTCGAATTCGAGGAATTGCTCCATCCCTAGCGGGTGAGCTGGGTGGAGGTGGGTGGGATGGGGGAATAGGGGCCATTTGTCCTCGCCCCCTGTCGCGTACTCTTATGAGCATCAGTCCAGTGTGAGTTACTAAACCGCCTTTAAAAGTGTTTTGAAGCCATTTACGCTTAAATCGGTTCATAATTGGTGATGGACCCACACAACGTAATTTGTACAAAACTGAATAATTGCAGCGGCCATGTTGGGTTTGACCCAGAAATAAGTACCTTCACAGTGTTAAAATTTCATACAGCGTTCTGACTTGCAATTAGCCTCATAAAATACAAATAAGCTAATGCTAGTGTACTACTGTCAACTGTCACGACGAAGTTGGTCAACTGGATGGTTGTGTTGTAACATTCCCAACCCACGACTTACGACGGGTGCGTTCAGATTAAAAACCATTGGTCGTAGGAGTTGTATACGACGAGAATCGAGTTGCAAGAGTGCTCAGACTAGCAACTGGAATGCGTAGAAGTCGAGAGATCGGCGAGTTGGCCAACGCCGTCGTGACAGTTGACAGTCCTATCCTAGTATAAGGGAGCCGAGTGGTGTTGAGTAAAAAAAAAAATTTTTGTCTCTCTGAATCTCAGACTACCAATATTTAATTTGTTATTATCATAAGGGTTCGGTACCTCCAGGGGTCAGTACCTCGATACTGTTTGACACACAAACATCCATCCATCCACAAATCCACCCACCCTCCCACCCACTAACTCACTCACTCATTCATTCATTCATTCATTCATTCATTCATCCATCCATCCATTCTTTCATTCATTACCGGTATCGGTGTTGTAGTGGTTAAGCCATCGGACATAAGACTGGTAGGTACTGGGTTCACAGCCCGGCTTCCACCCAAAGCGATTGCTAACGACCCATTGGGTAGGTGTAATACCACTGCACCCTCTTCTCTCTCACTAACCACTAACACCTAACCCACTGTCCTGGACAGACAGCCCAGATAGCTGAGGTGTTTGCCCAGGACAGCGTGCTTGAACCTTAATTGGATATAAGCACGAAAATAAATTAAAATCGATTCATTCATTCATTCATTTATTCATTATTCATTATTCGTATGACCGAACCTCGTATATGTTTGTTATAAAATGCATGCGATAAAAACAAAGTGTTAACATGCAATTACACCCCATTATTGCAATTATTGCAATTACACCCCATTATTGAGGTAAGAATGATTCATGATACCACAACACACGCTGGTAATGGCCTCTGTGTATATAAACCAAGTTTAATTTACGTAGGACCTTGATCTGAACAGATCAGACCCTTTTAAGGGCCCCTATGGGCAACCTAGGGAAACATGTCAACACCAACTAGGTCCCTTAACGAGCTACTAATCTTCCGAAACTATACGTAGCTACCTATTTTTCCTTTTGTTGACCGTTCAAAATTGCGCCTAATTTTCTTCACAAAAACTGCGCACCTTTTTGGGGGGCTTAATCCTACATAGCACCATACCACTCCCCGCCTGTTACCGGCCCCGATCGGACTGCTGGTGTTCCCTTGCACCTGCCAGTGCAGGCGGTCTCCCTCCAACCCAACCCACCCCTTTCCTGTCCTGGACGGAGGAGCCGGCCGAGGCCGGCACTTGTGATCAGGACAGGCGTGCGCTACATCAGCTTGCTCTGAATGTGCACGTTAAACACTCTGACCGGACCTGACCTAACCTGACGTAGGACCTATATTTTGTGAGAAATAGAGATAAGCACAAAACGTTAACCCTATCCTATAGTATCTGCCACACTGGCAAGTAGCGTTGTTGGTATTGTTTGTTTTTATTTGTTTTGTTTACCGACACCACTAGAGCACATTGATTAATTAATCATAGGCTATTGGATGTCAAACATTCGGTAATTCTGACTCGTCGTCATCAGAGGAAGCCCGCTACATTTTCCTAATGCAGCAAGGGATGTTTTATATACACCATCCCACATACAGGATAACACATACCACGGCCTTTGATATGCCAGTCGCGATGCCCTGGCTGGAACGAGAAATAGCCTAATGGGCCCACCGACGGTAATCGATCCTAAACTGACCGCGCATCAGGCGGACGCTTTACCACTGGGCAACGTCCCATCCCTTGCTGTTAGTGTGTCATACCAACGTCAAAGACTGGTTTTGTTTTACTGCACCTGGCATAATCTACCAACGTATGCCAATGTAAGTCAAAGGAATCTGGTTAAATGTATTCATGGTACATTTCCTTGAGAGAAATATACTCCAGGCTCCGTATTCATAAACGTACTTAAGTCAATGTATGATACCTAAATACATATTTAAAGTACATAAATAAGTATCATACATTGACTTAAGTACGTTTATGAATACGGAGCCAGGTTACTGGATCATTTGGGCAACATACTCTGGAATGTATTATCCATAATCAATGTGGTCATATTATGCAGAGTATTAAATACATTTTTTTACCCGAATATCTCTATCGGTTTAGCCCGAATTTGAGGATTTGCACCAGCAGTTGTCCTCACCTCTCCCCATTCCCAGTCTGGAGCTCCACGCGGTAAAACGTGTTTGTTTCGCTTGTGCACACTGAACGTGCTTTCGTGTGCTCGACTTGGGGGTCCTTCATTTCGTTGCTTTTGTCAGCGAAATGAAGTTTTCTACTGGGATGTATGCGGCCATTGGAACTGATTGAACGCTGGAACGCTTCTCGTTTCGACAGCCTGCACCACCAGGTTGGATTCTTTTTTAGCGAGATTCCTTGCCTCCACGTCATTTCTCCGTCTGACTGTCGACTTGTTTTTTTCGTGACTCGTATGACGGCCATTCTGCAGAACGCCACGGTTGTTCGCCTTTAGTCTCTACATGTCCGAGGTTGTCCTAGCAGCACTGGAAGATTGACCGCCCGACTCTAAGAAGAAATAGGAAGCGGGGTCGGCCCCTACTACTCTTTTTCTAGACTTTACCGTGCTTTATAGTGATACCATCTCGTATCTTCCGGAGTCGGGCCAGTCGGCACCACTATACCAACCCATGACGACTGGACTATACCCTAGTCTGATACTCTCTCTCGTTCAGACGGATCCGGCTTCTCAAGATCTGTATTTAAGCACAGCACTACACCTTCAATGTCTATCGACTGTCAATCTAGGGGTTTTCTTGACGGGATGCAACCCATCTCGTCCCTTTAAGCTGTGGACCCAAACGGCCATAACGAGGCCACTCGCGTGGACATATCGATCGGACTTTAAACTTTTAGATCTGCGTTCAAAATTTTATGTCGAAATTACTTCTTTTTTTTAAATATTAAATATTCTTTCTCTTATTGAATTTTGGACTGTCCTTCTAAAATGCTCCAAATTATATAAATATTCGGCCGAGCAGTCAATTTTTATTTTTATTTTTGGCTTGTAACCTTTTTATTTATTTTATTTAATCTATGAACTTCTTTACTAATTGCTATTTTCAAAATTCTGCCCATTTCACCCCCCCCCCCCCTCCATCCCGAGTCAGGCCACCGATCTTATCGGAGGTCGGACTTGGGATGGGCGTGTTCGAAACCCTAGTGGTATATGGGCACGTTAAACTAGTTATCATCAGCATCATCACCTCTCCCCTCCACACGCACCCTGTCTCGTACGCTTGTGCGCTTCTTTTTTTTTTTTACTTCGTAAAAAATAATAAATGAATGAATGTTTAACGACACCCCAGCACGAAAAATACATCGGCTATTGGGTGTCAAACTATGGTAAATGAAAAACTAAAGTGATGAGCAACCTCAATATAAAAAAAAGAGTCAAGATTTAAATAAAAACACAGTGTAAAGAACTGCAAAAAAAAATAAAAAAAATACAAATTACTTCGTAAAAGTCTAGACGAAAACGAAATGTTTGCTGAACGAAACCCCAGCACAGTTATAATTCAACAAGTTTAATGAGGGGACTCGATCTTACGGCCCTTCACACATCAGGGGCCCTAGCGAGCGATCATTCGTCGAGCTGTGCCCATCGGCGGCGGCGTGGTAATTAAACATCAAAGGATGAATCACTCTTGGGTAATCGCTGACGGGCACGTCGAAATAAATGGGAATTCGATCTATATCGAATATAGTTCTTCTTCTGAGGCAATATTTGTAAACGATACAGTGTCCCTCAGCTCAGGCTGAGAAATACGAAAACGATATTTAATTGTCGCAAGCGGCCACAGGATAGTCACTAGCGGACCATGAATTCCAATAGCTTCGTGTTAATAAGATTTCTATATTAATTTTGCGACTGCGGTCATGAATAAGAATCTCTATTGTCCTCGATTCAATAAAAGTACACCATTGCCGATGCATGGTTTAATTAATTTCGTGTTGGTGCAAAATTGTCTTGTTTGGAAACCAACATGTGGTTTCAAATGATTTTTTATTTTTTATTGTTTTGTTGCTTTCATGTGTGTTTTGTTTAACGACACCACTAGAACACATTGGTTCATTAATCATTGGCTATTGGATGTCAAACATTTGATAATTTTGACATATAGTTGAAGAAACTCGTTACATTTTTCCGCTAGTAGATAAGGGGTCTGTTATATGCACCATCTCACAGACAGGATAATATACACCCCGGCCTTTGATACAACAGTCGTGGAGCACTGGCTGGAAGGAGAAATAATCCAATGGGGCCACCGATGAGAATCGATCTCAGACCGCCTGCACATCAGGCGATCTCTTTATTACTGGACTACGTGCCGCTTATTGCGCATGTCCGCTTATTGCGCATGTAAGCGCGTGTGTGTATGTGTGTGTGTATGTGTATGTGTGTGTGTGTGTGTGCGTGTGTGTGTATGTGTGTGTGTGCGTGTGCGTGTGTGCGTGTGTGTGTGTATGTGTGTGTGTGTGCGTGTGTGCGTGTGTGTATGTGTGTGCGTGTGCGTGTGTGTGTGCGTGTGTGTATGTGTGTGTGTGTGTGCGTGTGTGTGTATGTGTGTGTGTGTGTGCGTGTGTGTGTATGTGTGCGTGTGTGTGTGTGTGTGTGTGTGTGTGTGTGTGTGTGTGCTTGCTTGCTTGCTTTGTTTGTTTCTTTGTTTTTGTTATTTGTTATTTAATTTTTGTTGTTCTTACTTTATATTAGGTTCCCAAGCCTTTTCGGCTAGGACCCTTTTGTTTTTGCTAGGATTATTTTTTGTTTTTGTTTTTAAGCTGCCCCTTTTATCATTTTCTGAGAAAGGTTTTCGACCAATTTCGTAGAGATTGTGTGCGTCATTAGGCCCCTCGGGGGAATTGAATGTATTAAACAGCGGTGTGTATAGGTTAGGTGTATTGGGCACTATGGCGAATTATGTGAAATCATTTACTAAGAAAGTCTTCAGCCGTCAATTTCGTCATTTCGTAAAAGATCGTTCTGAGCCCATAAAGCTGAAATTTGGTATGTAATTAGGCCCACCAGGGACATTGATTGTATTAAAAGATGGTGTTTATAGGTTATGTGTACAGGCCTCTATAGCGAAGTTCGTATTGTATGTCATTTTCTATGAAATTTGTAAGTAAAAACTATTGAAAATCTAGATTTAATTCCTGCTGTCTATCTACATACAAGTGTTAAAATATTGAATTTATCCGCTGCTTGCTTCCAGAAGAATGTGCATTTCTAATGTTATGTCTGGCTTCTTTCAGGCAATGTTTTCATTTTTAAAACGAGAAAATCAATGTAAGTCGAGACGTTTTGAAATTACGACAATATCGTTTTCACTGTTGTAATCTACTCCTAATAAACTGTCGATTTTCATTTTGTTATTTTATAAACTTTCCAGAAAGATTTTGTAAATAAAAATTGCACATATTTTCGCACTTTGTATATTTTTTCTGTTTTTCTTTCGCAGTTTATTATCACCAGAAGAGAAATACGGTAATGCCGGGGTTTGGTGCCATGGTATCACAACCTTACAATAATGATATAGGATACACACTATACAAGAATATAAACAAGAAAGAAGAAATAATAAGAGGAAGTAAACTAAACAAATAGAAAAAAACAAAACAAAAAAACAATATTAATAATATTTTATTTTTAAAAATGTGTAAATGAAAACAAAAGCTGAAGAAAAAAAATAAAATAAAAATAATAATAATAATAATAATACCTAGCGTTGTTGTCGGTTATTTCTATTATATTTTATTATACTTATAACTTCAGAGAATTTAGGATTTCGTTTGGCATATATAGAACTATATCATTTTGTTTTTTTTACCTAAGACAATGGTGTGGTTTAGTAAGATACACTGTAAAGGATTCCCATGTAATATGTCGATTATATTCAGATTTACAATCAAACCTGTTTTATCTTTAAACGTTTCGAATTGTTGCCCAAACGTTTGAGAATAAGAGCAATGAAAAAATAAATGTTCTAATGCCTCAGCTTCTTCACTGCAAAAAGTACATAAATCGTCACTTTGTATACCACATTTCTGTAGGTAAGTATTCGTTGTCAGAATGCGATGCATAAGTTTGAACTGGAAATTCCGAGTTTTAGTATCTATTTTTTTGTTGTGCCATTTCAAACCATTGAGACAGAAATGTTTCAGTAATGTCGTTATTAAGTTTTTGTGACCATTTTCAGCTCATGTTAGACATTGACGACTGAAATTTATTCACATATAAATTATATACGATTTAAAAAAAAATTAAAATATATTTTGCAGTCTTGTTACTAAAGAATCATTATCTAGGGTATCAAAATTTATTTTCTGTCCTCTTATTCTCTAGCAGGTGTTGAGAATGTAGGTAATTAATCTGAAATAAAGCACATAATTACCATTTAAATTAAATTTTATTTGTAGCGATATAAATACACATGCATTTGAATTTCTCCGTCTGGGGAAAGTATATCTTTTTATATTGTTAGGCCCTTGTTGTAACAATTAAGACATAGTTTGATTGATTTTGGAGGGATACAATTTAGCAGTGATGTTTGAATAACTTGAGTTTCGCTCTGGAATCCAACTGTTTGTGCCATTGCGAAATTAGATAGGACGGCTTTCTAAAATAAATTTGGAATGCATTTTGAAACTTTAGCTAATTGATATTTTTGGAATGTATATACATGTTTACCCCCAAATTCTAACAATAACGTTTCTGTTACTTTTTGCCACAATCCATCTGAAATTAATAGTCGTTGTATCCACGCTACTTTCTTATATTTGCAACACCGTTCCAGTGTTTACCGTTCCAGATAAATTTATAAAGCAGTTTATTTAATTTCTTGAAAAATGTTTTATCTGGATCGGGATGAGCAGCGAATAAGTGTGTAAAGAGACGAATAATTTTAGGTTAATTATAGTTATTTTCCCATTAATTGTTAAAAACCTGCTAGACCAAGAAAATAGTATCCTTCTTCTTTTTTTTGATAGCTGGGTTGTTGTTTTTTTCAAAATTGAGAGAGAACATTTGACATAGGTCTATCGAAAAGATTATTCCAATACTCTTAAATGGTCCTTTTGACCAATGTAGCGGTATGTGAGGACAACTTATTTTATTTGAACATATCTTTGAGCCAAACCAAATGAACACACTCTTGTTTGTATTAAGCTTAAGTCCAGAACATTGGGCAAAATGTTCAAGCGTTTTTAATAGTTCTGACAACGTTCTTTCTGATCCATCTAAAGTAACTTTTGTATTGTCTGCGTATTGAAATATGGTAAATTTTGTTTTATTTAACGACGCCACTAGAGCACATTGATTTTTTATCTTATCATCGGCTATTGGACGTCAAACACATGGTCATTCTGACACTGTTTTTAGAGGAAACCCGCTGTCGCCACATAGGCTACTCTTTTACGACAGGCAGCAAGATATATTTTATTTGCCCTTCTCACAGGCAGGATAGCACAAACCATGGCCTTTGTTGAACCAGTTATGGATCACTGGCTGGTGCAAGTGGTTTACACCTACCCATTGAGCCTTGCGGAGCACTCAGTCAGGGTCTGGAGTCGGTATCCGGATTAAAAATCCCATGCCTCGACTGGGATCCGAACCCAGTACCTACCAGCCTGTAGACCGATGGCCTAGTGTTTAAACACTAAGGCATATTTTTCCACAAGACCCTAGTTTCAACCCGTAAAAATGGACACTAAGTTTGGTTAATTTACAAACTTGTAACAAACTTGTAAAACAAGAGTCTGTGACGTTGAAATACCCTTAAAAATAAACTCCATAACCGATACTTCTCAGACGCACGTGCGTTTAAAAAAAAAATGTAAAATGCATTTTGTGGTATTATAAACAACAGGATGACCAGAAACACTTCGGTTGTACGGAAATGGATAACCTAAATAATAAAATATAAGTAATGTTTGATTTTAGTGATCTAAAACGGCTCTAATAGTAAAACATGTCTTAGTGTTTAAAAACTAGTCTGTCACTTTAGTATTTACATGTCGTTTTACCGCAAGAGACAATTATTGGACACATATAAGGACCATAAGGAGAAATAGGGCCACCCTGTCTACACATCCGTTCACATTTGAAGAAATCGGAAAAAATAACCAAAATTAATATTTGCACTATAGAAATCCTGAAAAAAAAAGGTTTCTCCATTTACGGAAAAACTGTCCAAAATTGAAAGCTTGAAGTGATTTATCAATGAACTCCCACTATACACTATCAAAGGCTTTTTCAAACTCAGTTGTCAGTAATAGACCCGGGATATCATTTGTTTTACAGTAGCTCATAGTATAATATAGAATTCGTGTATTTTCCCACAGAAATGGACCTTTTAAAACTTCTCTGAGCAATAGTTCCAGATGCAACTTTATAATCTACATTCAATAAAGAAAGGGATCTCCAGGTTTTTTTTTTGGTTTGTTTTTTTATTAACCTCCTGTCTCTGACCTGTTTTGGAATGCAAGTTATAATACCTTACCTCTGAAAATCGGAAAAAAACTACCAAAATTATACGCAAAGTTGACAGAAGGCCAGAGGAAAATACCAATTTCTTCCCAAAAATATTTATAAAAGTTTACACTAAATCCATCAGACCTTGGACTTTTTCCATCTTTCATCTGTTTAATTACGTCTGTACATTCATTAAAAAGACATAGTTCCATCGCATGAGCCCCTTTCATTTTCTGAAAGTTCTACATTAATATTCGTGAAGTTATTATTATTTGTGTGGTTGTTGTTGTTGATCGTTTATTACAATTACTAGTGTATAACGGTGTTTTTGTTTTTTTTAGAAATGTGATGTTGCTTTTAATATTTCAGAGGTTTTAGCATGTAAAATTCATCAAATATTTCTGATATGTTTTTCTTAGTATAGTTTCTCTCTGAGCAGCGCCGTATCTACGATTATATATTTATTTATTTTATTTTAATTATGTTTATTTTTATTTTATTTTATTTATTTATTTATTATTATTTTTTATTTTTTTTGAAGGGTGTGTGTGTACAGATGCATGCTTGGAGCGAACGAGCATGGAAGGCGCAAGATGCTACGGGTCCGGGGACATGCCCCTAGATACGACTGAAATCTAGAAGCTCTCAAATACCATTGTTTAGCCATTCCGGGGAGGTTACATACCGGTACTTGACACGTCAATATCAATAACCAGTAAATTGTCATGTTATTTTTACCGGAATCCCCTGACGTACCCTTTCCGCTAGCTACGACCCTGCTGATATGCGATCTCTGGTTTGTGTGTGTGTGCGTGTGTGTGCGTG
Source organism: Gigantopelta aegis (assembly GCF_016097555.1). Classification (NCBI taxonomy): domain Eukaryota; kingdom Metazoa; phylum Mollusca; class Gastropoda; order Neomphalida; family Peltospiridae; genus Gigantopelta; species Gigantopelta aegis. Next base: position 6,841,859 of record NC_054709.1, on the reverse strand, counting down.
TGCGTGCGCGTGTGTGTGTATGTGTGTGTGTGTCTGTGTGTACGCGTGTGTGTGTGTGGTGTGTGTGGTGTGTGTGTGGTGTGTGTGTGTGAGAGAGTATGTGTATGTGAGTGTGTGTGTGTCTGTGTGTACGCGTGTGTGTGTGTGTGGTGTGTGTGTGTGTGGTGTGTGTGTGGTGTGTGTGTGAGAGAGTATGTGTATGTGAGTGTGTGTGTGTGTGTTTTCAGTATGTGTGTGTGTTTCAGTGTGTGTGTGTGTGTGTTTGTTTGTCAGTGTGTGTGTGGTGTGTGTTTGTGTGTGTGTGTGTGTTTGTCAGGGTGTGTGTGTGTGTGTGTGTGTTTGTTTGTCAGTGTGGGTGGTGGGTGTGTGTTTGTCAGTATGTGTGTGTATGGTGTGTGTGTGTATGGTGTGTGTATGTGTGTGTGTATGTGTGTGTGTGTGTGTTTGTCAGTGTGTGGTGTGTTTGTATGTGTGTGTGTGTGTGGTGTATGTGTGGTGTGGAGTTTAGGGAGAGACCTTAATATAGGCATCGCCTGTTGGTCAATCCCAAACGTTAAACGTTAATAAATATTGTTTAAAAAAAAAAAAATGTGTGGTGTGTGTGTGCGTGTGCGCGTGTGTATGTGGTGTGTGAGAGTTGTATGTGCGGTGTGTGTGCGTGTGCATGTACTAGAGTTCTTAGTTCTAAGACGATTGATCATGAAATACT
>NC_054709.1:6746150-6826150 GCF_016097555.1 Gigantopelta aegis | reverse complement strand
TACGTTTGCAAATCTGACACATGCGTAACCGTTACGCGCAATTATACACCAAAGTTGGCATTTGCATCGGACGATTGTCATGGCCATTTGGATAAACTAAGCAACAATACATTGGAGGCACTAGAACGGGTTTTATCCAAAGAACCACCGTGGAAGAATGGTTACTGGATTGGTCTTAAAAGAGATGTTGAATGGCGATGGATTAATGGTAAGAATTATATGTGGTTTGTTTCACTCATAGACAAGTTAGCATATAACTTTCTTGAAAAGATTTTTATTTTGTTTTAAAGTAACTTTAGTTGGTGAGACTTTCAGTCCTTCAATAATTTACTCCTAGTCCGCTGGATCACAAAAGTGCAATCATCTGAAGCTAATGTGAAAATCTACATTTGTCAGAAGAATTGTGCTGGAATAATTTAGATTTCATCGTGAACGTATGTTGAACTATTTAAGAGATACTGCATTTTATGCCAAATTTTAATTTTACTTACCATAATATTGCCAAATTCAGAAATACGTCTCACCAAACTGATATCAATTTTTCTTCCGGCAAATCCTAAATCGTTTGTTTTGTTTTTGTTTAGCGACACCACTAGAGCACATTGAGTTATTTATCATCAGCTATTGCATGTCAAACGTTTAGTAATCTTTAGTAATCTTACAGAGAAAACCCGCTACATTTTTTTACATTGTAGCAAGGGATATTTTTTATGCACCGTGCCATAGACAGAATAAATATTACGGCCTTTGATATATCAGTCGTGGTGCACTGGCTGGAGCGAGAAATAGCCCAATGGGCCCACCGACGGGGATCGATCCCAGACCGACTGCGTATCAAGCGAGCACTTTAACTTTAGTCTGGCCAGTTTTTGTACATGACATATTTATTGGTGTAAACTAAATTAGAACTCTTGCTATTTCCTGTAACTAATCGGTGGTAGAAAGCAATCTATTTTCTGATATTACTAATTGTGGGTGTGTGGTGATGGGATAATGACTGGAGGAAATGATCTTGGAGGGAAATGGTAGGGGTGGGGGATTTACCTATGGGGGTGATTGGAGGGAACACGTTCTAATATTATTGATGTTCCTTTATTCACAGGAATTACGGTAACATACACAATGCCTCGGAATTCGAAACAACATGAAAGTATGGCAATGTGCCGTTATGACAGATATACACTATATTTTGATGATGACAGATCAGATTTCAACTACACAGTTATCTGCCAAATGTGTGAGTATAACTCGGCAAAAACAATGAAATAAAAATAAATAAATAGTGAATTCTTGTTATTAATAAATAAACAATAATTATCACCACCATCATCATCACAATCATCATCATCATCATCGTTATTACAATTAATATTACTATTTTATTATTAAAATAATAATATAAATATCATTAAAATAAATATATAAATTAAATAAACCAATATAAAAAATAAAAAATAAATTAAAACAACAAATATGTTTTATTATACATAAAAATAGAGTTAGAATACATTTTGTTATTCACCCAGTTGAAATCTTATAACGTGTGCGCGTGTGCTGTGTGTGTGTATGCGTGAATGCAATATTTATCGCATGCATGCAGGTATATATTTATGTATGTATATAGTGTATGTATGTATTTATGTACGCATGCATGCATGCAGGTATTTATGTGTGTATGTATGTATGTATGTATGTATGTATGTATGTATGCATATGCGTATGTGTATATATAAACACTATTTTGTTGTTGTTGGGTTGGGTTTTTTGGGTTGGGCTTTTGTTTGTTATTTTATATGGACACCCGAGTCTGTTAGATATTGTTGTTTATCATACATGTAATGCCCCCACCTTTGACTTTAATCCCTATAAGATATGAATATGACTTCATGATAAAACAATCTTTGTCAACAGACAAGAATATGCCTTCCAGAACAGTAACATCACCGTCGACGACGTCTACAACAACGTCAGTTGTAAAAACATCAATGAAACTTGCTTCGGATAGTATAACCTCAGCATATGTCAGTTCCAGGACCGACACTAACGGGGAGACAACTCTGAGAGACGTAATTAGTGAAGCTCAAACATCAGGAAACATGCCAGGTCAGTGGGTGGTACCAAGCTGAAAATTATACTCACCAATGCACGTCTTAGCAAGAGTTCTAATTTAGTTTACACCAATAAATATGTCATGTACAAAAACTGGCCAGACTAAAATTAAAGTGCTCGCTTGATACGCAGTCGGTCTGGGATCGATCCCCGTCGGTGGGCCCATTGGGCTATTTCTCGCTCCAGCCAGTGCACCACGACTGATATATCAAAGGCCGTAATATTTATTCTGTCTATGGCACGGTGCATAAAAATTCGAAACAACATGAAAGTATGGCAATGTGCCGTTATGACAGATATACACTATATTTTGATGATGACAGATCAGATTTCAACCACACAGTTATCTGCCAAATGTGTGAGTATAACTCGGCAAAAACAATGAAATAAAAATAAATAAATAGTGAATTCTTGTTATTAATAAATAAACAATAATTATCACCACCATCATCATCACAATCATCATCATCATCATCGTTATTACAATTAATATTACTATTTTATTATTAAAATAATAATATAAATATCATTAAAATAAATATATAAATTAAATAAACCAATATAAAAAATAAAAAATAAATTAAAACAACAAATATGTTTTATTATACATAAAAATAGAGTTAGAATACATTTTGTTATTCACCCAGTTGAAATCTTATAACGTGTGCGCGTGTGCTGTGTGTGTGTATGCGTGAATGCAATATTTATCGCATGCATGCAGGTATATATTTATGTATGTATATAGTGTATGTATGTATTTATGTACGCATGCATGCATGCAGGTATTTATGTGTGTATGTATGTATGTATGTATGTATGTATGCATATGCGTATGTGTATATATAAACACTATTTTGTTGTTGTTGGGTTGGGTTTTTTGGGTTGGGCTTTTGTTTGTTATTTTATATGGACACCCGAGTCTGTTAGATATTGTTGTTTATCATACATGTAATGCCCCCACCTTTGACTTTAATCCCTATAAGATATTAATATGACTTCATGATAAAACAATCTTTGTCAACAGACAAGAATATGCCTTCCAGAACAGTAACATCACCGTCGACGACGTCTACAACAACGTCAGTTGTAAAAACATCAATGAAACTTGCTTCGGATAGTATAACCTCAGCATATGTCAGTTCCAGGACCGACACTAACGGGGAGACAACTCTGAGAGACGTAATTAGTGAAGCTCAAACATCAGGAAACATGCCAGGTCAGTGGGTGGTACCAAGCTGAAAATTATACTCACCAATGCACGTCTTGTTCATGTTATTTTACATTTCGGGTTTGCGTACGACTAGGTTGAAACGCTTTCGATAACAAGAACACTCATTTGACATTCCCTTTCTGTATAGAGGGTGTTAATTAATAAAATATGTACATAATTCGTACAAGTTATTATGTTATGGTAATTTTAATTGCAACATACCCTAACGTTTGGGAGCACTATAAAATATATAAAACGCAAGTACACCCATACCCACACCCACACCCACGCCCACACCCACACATACACACACACACACACACACACACAGCGAGAGAGAGAGAGAGAGGGGGGGGGGGGGGAGAGGCTCACACACACGCAAACAAACATAATACATACATAACAGAAGTTACTATTAATAAATATTATTAATTTACATTTTTACAGCATTGGTTGGCGGTGTCATTGGAGCTCTTTTAGTCGTGTTGTTGGCTACAGTTTTGGTTTTAATCTGGACTAGAAGGTAAGTTTACAGGGGATCCTGTCTTTGAAACTATCACTGCAATTAGGTATATTAGTAAGTGAAATAATATAGTTTCGTCGGAGGCAGAGGAGCTGTCATAATACCATGCATAACATATTTCTTAACTAACCCATTTTGACTTATTGAAGTTGATAGACATTGATATCAAAGATGCCAACTTAACATAATCAATACATCATTCTGTCAAAAGCATATGAGGGAACTTTGATTAATATGTTTGAAATATAGATTAACTAACTTACTTCTTTTATTAACATTTTTTCTTCTACTGGCACTTTTGTGTTGGTGTCGGATGGAAATTATATTTTGGTGTCGGATGGAAATAAAATTTCATACGCTTTATCAGTGTAATTTTAGTGAACACGTTATACCACACTTCGATATATATTTTTAAATGTTTCTTCGTTACTATACTTTATTGAGAAATGACATTCTTAAAGGGACATTGCTGACTTTGCAGACATTTAAACATGACCCCGGGTAACAAGGCTTTTAATATTAATGACATTTTCTTGCTTAGAATTTTAATGTTTGTACATCATGTTTTTTCTGATATTTCTAATGTTTATAATAGCTTAAACAGGACTTTGTTTTACCTGTACGACAATCATGAAGGCTACATCTAGTTTGACTTCTACTTTGAACTGTTGGGTCTGGTATTGACCACTTATAAAATATGCACAATAATGGCAGGCGCGTATGCGAGTGGTGTTCAGAGGTCGAAACTCCATTGCTCAAAGTGAACTTCTTTTTTTTTCTTTTTCTAAAATATATTCTCCGCGACAGAATGACCCGAACTCTCCATAAAACGTCGCTCGCTCCTCTTGCATAATTATTTTTGCTTCACATCCGCCTGGATGGATAGTTTTGTGGATTTGTAGGGTTTTTTTAATTGTTGTTCCTTTTTACATTTAGGAATGGTATACTATTCTTGAACAGCTTGTGAATAGCTTGATTTTTACGATGTTTACAACTGCAATCTAGGTTTAGCAGAAATACCCCCACTTAGTAATATATGTAACAGTTTGCCACTCAATAGCCAATGTTTATTTTATGCTGGGTTGTCATTAAACATGCATTCATTCTTATAACAAATCGGAAGGTATAGGCGTACGGGCTCCCATTTTCATAGGTAGGCAGGCCGATTTTGCCCGAATTCAACGAAAATGCCCGAATCTGTATATCAACATTTATTTGCATTATCAATACTGCCAAACAGCTAAATCACTATACATTTAAACACACGAATCACTATACATTTATACAGTGGTTACAACCAATAGTGTGGGTAGAATAGTGGAAAAACATGGCGACAGTGGTTCAGGCCAGCTAATTTTGCCGGAATTTCTCTATCGTTTTTGCCTGCTTCTGATGCTTTTCTCCACCACTGGAGGGGGGGTAGCTGTCCCCCCCCCCCCCCCCCCCCCCCACCGCCGTCTCGTACATTCCGAAACCGTGATAATTAGTTCGTTATAGTTGCAGTTCGTTGTACACATTTGCAGAAGTCGGCCATATTGGATTTTTTAAATTTATATACCATACACACAGCACACACATTTTGTTTTAAGCATAATTTATTACTAACAATAAATTGCACAGTAACTGAGTACCAAGTCTTTTAACGTTTGAACTTGCATAATAATAACTTAGGGGTGGAATCTTGCTCAGTCGGTAGATCATCTGCCTTAGGTGTTTTAGTCGTAGGATCGAATCCACCGAGTGACTCGTTGTTAGTATATAAAGGGACGTGGTATATGCAGTCCTGTCTGAAGAGATGTGCGTATCAAGATTCATTGCTGCTGAAGTAACAAATGTGGCAGATTTCATTGTTTTCTAAAAACGGTCAGAATTACCACCTGTTTGACATTCAATAGCCGATGGTATATTGTGCTCTGGTGCCGTCGTTAAATAAAACTAAATAAATATACCTGAGCAATACCAGTTTATATTCAACGTGTTTCTGTGTGTTGTCGTGTTTGTAGTATCTCAAACTGCTAGTAAGATGGTGTGTATTAAATATATAAAGTATTTGTGCAATTTGAACTGATGAAAAAAATGACTATAAAACCATTGTTTCTCACAATAAAATGTTGTTATTTCAGAACACAACGTTTTTGCTTCAGAAACCGAAAATCGCCGGAATCAAAAGTTCACTTTACATCGGATAAAAACACGGGAAGCAAGCAGAGCAAAGGAAGTGTAGAAGACGGTCGAACAAACGCTGGCTTCTCTGTGGAAATTGCAGCATCTGAACTGAACTGAACTGAACATTTATTTCTCTCAGGCCGTAATCCACGGCATATGAGGAACAATATATAATACAACAATTCACACTTTTTAACAAGATGACAGAGTAAAACTATTCACATAAGTATATCTACATAAAACGAACATGGGAATATAATTATAAATAATTGGTTTGGGTTTGCATACACAATAATAATACAATAAAGCTATGAGCAGGGCTTGAAAGTATTCATAATATGTTTACAAAATATTGCAAGTTTTCGGAGGACACCAGTTTTTTTTACAATTAAATAATTCGTGAAATTTATATGTGTTTGGTTTGGATCGATAATATTTCGGTATATATTGAAGTACGAATTGGTTGAAATATGTAAAAATATAATGGAATTCAGATGTCGTTAGTGTTGCATACACAATCTATTCATGTAATGGTTTACGTATCCATCTACCTGATACTCTAAAACGTAACAATGGGCACCAATGTTTTTTTTTTCTAATAAATTTAAAATAATTTTCGAATGCTATACTGCTTTTTTAAATATTTTGTAACAAGATGCTTTCGATGAAGTGTCAATATGACTGTACCATGTTTGCAAAAATTGATCTATGAGTTTTGTTGAAATAAACATTTTCACAACAATGAAGCACTATTAATACGCTCACAATGTGACCACCATATGTATGTGCAACCAATATTATCTAAAATTGATTTTATAAAAGCTATCCATTTGTGATCATAAAATGGTATTATAATCATTCAATAACATTCTGTACACTAATAATGATAGCTTGGACTGCTTCCCAGTAATCATCCTAAACCAAAATCCTATCATTCTTATTTTTACTGTTATATCTACCGGGAAGCATCCAGTTCTCCATACAACATATATAATGGGGTGGATTTTTCTAACAGGCAATAATAACTTTAAATATTTGCTATACAATTTTTCTATGCAGGACAGACTTTCAAAACCCCAAATTTCACATCCGTATAAAGCAATAGGTAAAACCATACAATCGAATAATTTAAGTTGGCATTGAATGGAAAGATGGCAACGTTTTCCTTGTCTAAGTTAAAATACATAGCTTTTTGAGCTTGATCATATTGATGTTTTCGAGCATTAGTGAATTTATTGGATTATGAAATATAATTCCAAGATATTTGTATATTTCTACATTATCTAGATTTGTGTTTCCTAAATGGAACCTTTTGGAATAATCTTTTTTATACACTGAAAATTAGCACTTTAGTTTTTTACAATTTACATTTAGTTTCCATTTTGTACAATAAGAGTCGAAAATATTTAATAAATTCTGCATGTCGTCATAATTTTCGGCAAAGAGCGCTGTGTCATCAGCATATAGTAACACAAAAAGAACAATATTTGTATACAAAGTGGAATCTGTGAATAAGTTATCTATGCGGATGCCATTACAATCATTAGTTTTAAACGTATCCTCTAAATCATTGAGAAACATGGAGAATAATAGGGGCGATAAATTTTCTCCCTGTCTAACACCCATGGAACTTTGAAAATAATCCGACATTGTGTTATGTGCACTAATGCATGACTTAATGTTCTGATACATGCTATATATTACTTTAAAACATTTACCATTAATACCATTTTGTATTAGTTTTCCCCAAAGTCCTGTTCTCCATACTGAGTCGAATGCCTTGCAAAATCTATAAAAGTACAATACAGTTTTTTCTTCCGTGCTTTTAGCAATTCGATGAGTCCATATAATGTAAAAATATGATCGTTCGTCGAGTACTCCTTCCTGAATCCGGCTTGAACTTCAGATAACAAATCATTAGTTTCTAAATATAATTTCAGTCTATTATTTAAAACAGCTGTAAACAGTTTCCCGAGACAACTAAGTAAAGTAATAGGTCTATAATTTTCTGGAACAGTTCTATCGCCACATTTATAGATCGGTTTGATTATGCCAACTAGCCACGAATCAGGAAAGATGCCATGTTCAAACACTAAATTAAAGAGCTTAACATACACAGGGACCATACAGCCGATAGTTTGCTTAATATACTCGTTGATTATTTGGTCTATTCCGCAGGCTTTATTGTTTTTTAGATTTTTAACAACGGCGAGTATTTCTTCTTGTAATATTGATTCATTTAGCATGGTAGTGTCCTCAAAATCTATATTAAAAACTTGGATCTTTTTCTTCTGTTGTGTTGTCATCACTGCTGTTTATATTTTTAAAGTAATCGTACAGAGTGTCTAAAGGGGGGAGAGTAGGGTCTTGTTTTTCTTTTAACAGTTTCCAAAAGGCGTGGGTATCATGTTGACTAAGTTCTGTGAGTCTTTGTTCTGTCTTCCAATTGTGTTTGTTAACATATTTCCGTATTACATTTCTGTAGCTTTTACTGGCATTCAAAATTATCAGGTGTTTTTCGTTGTTTGTATGCTGATCTCGCTTCTGTATACTTTCTTCTTAGTGTTCTGCAATGATTGCCAAACCATGCTTTGTTACGGGTATTTTCACGCTTGTGTCTGGCTCTGACGCGGGCTTGCGTGTAACCGAAAGTGTCGGCTGCGGTGTCAACAAATAGGGTCCCAATACGCTCCACTGCACCATTCAGCTTTTCTTTCGAGAAGTGTTCACACAGTTCATTTAATATTACGTTTATGTCGTTGACTGTTTCTTTGTTTATATTTTCACTATAGTGTTTAGCCTCTTTAGTATTCCATTTCCTTGGGGTGAGTTCATTATTAATGACGGCGTGGTGTTTACCACTAGCTGTATGGATATTCAGTCGCATTGTTAATGGATTGTGAATGTCCGAGAATAGTGGTTCGAATTCGTTGACCTTGAATTTAAGAATTATTTCCAAAACTGTGAATGAGGCTATGGCATAATCTATTACACTCGATCCTTTGCAAGTAGGTTGTCCTATACCCCGATCTTCGCCGACTCTTCCGTTCACTAAATACAAATTACTATTTTTACAAAGATCAATTAGTTTATATCCGTGACCGTTAGGTCTACTGGTATCTTGACTCGCTCTTTGTAATGGAATGCCAATATTTAATAAGTTGTTAGGTTCATTCATAAAATCGGAGATATCAGAAATGAGTGTGTTATTAGTATGTTCACCATCACAACTCACATAATCTACAAGCAAACTCGTTTTAGCATTAAAATCGCCGATCAAAAGAACATTATTTCCACTTAAGAGTTTCTCGTTCACTTCGTCTTGTATTGTGTTAAACGTATCATGGTTAAAATAGGGCGAGCCTACTGGGGGTATATATACAATTCCAATAACAGTGCTTAATACATCTCCCTGTGAACAACAGATTATGAATTTGAGCATCCCGTTTTGTCAGACAATTTAACCAAGAATGAAAACAATCTTGATGACGTAGATTATGAAACGGTGTATGACAAGGCAGATGCTGTTTACAATACATTGCACGCTGGAAGTCAGCAGATCGAATCACGAGACCGGATCAGAAACACTGGAACTGCTGTAAAGGACGTGAACATAGTAGCCTGTCGAAACATATATAACCATCACGGCTACGGCGATGGGTCAGAATACGATACAACAGAGATGAAACCCGGCGACCACGCCAATAGTGATGATGCGGAATACGATACAGCAGATATGAAACCCTTCAATCTTGTTACTACTCATGAAGGAGACTACGATACAGCAGATATTAAACCCGTCGATCTTGCTAATAATGATACTGGAGACTACAATACGGCAGATGTGAAACCCGTTCATCACGTTAGTGCTATAATGGCGACTATGACACAGCAGATATGAAACCTATTCATCCTGTTAATAATGATAATGGAGACTATGATACGGCAGATATCAAACCCGTGTATCACGTTAGCTGCTACAATGACGACTATGACACAGCGGGGGTTAAACCTCCAAAAGAAGCTGGTTCTAATATATACAGTCATATCACTCAGGGCAATACTGGTGACTATGATTCCATACAGGGGACGAGCCCTATAGTAACTGGTTCTGATGTATACAGCCATCTTACCAATCGTGAGACGGGGGAACTATTGACACGACTAAAATGAATGAATGAATGAATGAATAAATGTTTAACGACACACCGGCACGAAAAATACGTCGGCTATTTGCTGTCAATCTATGGTAAAGGCAAAACTTTGTAATGAAGACTGAAATGAAACCTGCATATCTTGCTAATCGCGGTTATGGCGTTTACCACACAGCACGTCAAACCCGTTTAATACTTTATCTAGCAAACATTGGTAACGGCGACTATTAGATATAAGTGTTTAAAAGATCCAAAAGTAGCCGGTTCCAGACACCAAATTTCCCAAAATGTGACATCGCTGGTTGTTGACGTGTACCTATCGTGATTAGCATAATGCGAGATACATTTAGTTGTATTTCATAATAATATGTTTATAGTGTATAAAACTGTTTGTAAATAGTTGCCGTAATTTATTTATGGGACATTTAATGTTTGAAGTCCTTGTTTTGTCCTTGCGATTTTCGACTTTATTTAATTTCCAGATTCCTGTGCACATAAAAGCTATGACTTAACGTTGACATTAATATTATTGATGTAAATATTTCCATAACTGAAAAGTGGGTGTACTTACACACTGAAAATATCCCATGGGCTCATAAATAAACCTGGGATAAATGTCCGTTCGATCGACTGTTTTAACGTGGCTGCCGGAATTGACCTTGCCCTTCAGTAAAGTTTATTTTCCTCCAAAACTTGTACGATCGATTACGTATTTTCTTAGTTAAACGTATCCTAATATTGTTTGTACATTATGACAACTCATTTTGTTAATTAATTGAGATAGTAATAGGCTCGTGTTTATGCACATTAGAATTTGTTTGTATTATTAGCTTGAATTCCCAATGAATTTGCAATGCACCATAGCGTCTTTTTGTGCCTATTAAATAATGACGTTTTTACAATATTCCCAAAGGCTTTTTCATTAAAACTATTTTATATTGAAATTAGACCAAAAACGCAATTGTGTAGTGATAGTATCGTCTTTATGCACATTAGAATTTGTTTGTATTATTAGCCTGAATTCCTAATGTATTTGCCATGCACAATAGCGTGTTCCTGTGCCTGTTCAATAATGTGGTTTTTTAAATAAATATTCTAAATGTTTTTTCTGTGAAATTGTTTACGCTAATTTTAGACGAAAAAAGCAATTTAGAAATGTTAGTTTTATGTTTAAGATATTTATTATTCATTTTGGATTACAGAGGTATTCAGAGTGGCCACATTTTTATCCTATTTATTCTATTTAGTTTGATCGCTTTAACATCATGTTTGTGAACTTTGACCCGGAAATAAGAGTTTTATTATTAATTTTAGTTTATTCAGAAATTCAAAATGGCCGCCATAGTTGATGACGTCATTACGACGCCTTGCCAAAAATTCAAGACGGGCACCAACAGTTTTCTTCATCTGTGAGGTCTAGTAAACTGATTTTTTTTTTTTTTTTTTTTTTTGGGGGGGGGGGGGGTATTATTCTCATTTTTATTGACATGATATCCACACACAGATGTATACAGTACATATGATAAAAAGATCCACATGAAAAAAAACGAAGTAGCTAAGGAGATATTTAGCTAAGATCAAATATATGTGACTGACAATCAGACATACATGTATGAAAAATTCAAAAGGAGACTAAGGACATAATAAGTATCAAAAAAAGAAGAGAAGAAATACAATCTAGATTTTAAATATATTGTGACAAATTGACAAAAATTTGGTGAATTTAACATAGTTGCACGCTGCTTTTGTAACATAATAGTACTCAGTCAACTCTTTTTGGATCCATTTCAAACTGGGTACATATGCATTAAAATGACTTTTAAATATTACGTGTTTTGTAGCAAGTACAATGGCATTAACGGGATCATTATTTCTGGTTTTAAAGCCAAAAAATACATTTTCTTTATTACATTTAATATTGCTACCCGTTTTTACATAAATCCAGTTCTGAATATCATTCCAAATTGAGTTGACTAAAGTGCATTCCCAAAATAAATGGGTAATTGTACCAAGTTCTAAATTACAAAAATTACACTTCGGACAAGAAATATAACCAATTTTATATAAGAAGGTATTAACAGGAAGTATATTATGAATTATTTTAAACTGAAACCAGCACAATTCACTGCTATCAGTACAGCATAAAGGAATTATATTTAAAAAAATTCCAACCATAATCTGAAAAAGTACAATTAAAAATGTGTGTAAACTGATTGATGGTGGTCCTTTGTTTTCTTGAAAAACGTTCCCATGGGAGACCACAAGGCTATAGAAAAAAAGCAAGAATTGTTTTATTTAACGACGCACTCAACACATTTTATTTACGGTTATATGGCGTCAGACATATGGTTAAGGACCACACAGATTTTGAGAGGAAACCCGCTGTCGCCACTACATGGGCTACTGTTTCCGATTAGCAGCAAGGGATCTTTTATTTGCGCTTCCCACAGGCAGGATAGCACAAACCATGGCCTTTGTTGAACCAGTTATGGATCACTGGTCGGTGCAAGTGGTTTACGTCTACCCATTGAGCCTTGCGGAGCACTCACTCAGGGTTTGGAGTCGGTATCTGGATTAAAAATGCCATGCCTCGACTGGGGTCCGAACCCAGTACCTACCAGCCTGTTGACCGATGGCATTAACCACGACGCCACCGGTACAAGGCTATATACTAACTGGCATGTCAGAGATGTTACTCTTCAAAAAGAATACTTAGATCTTATGGACGCTCCGATTAGTTTCTATTCACAACTTCGGGCCATTGTTGTTTTTTTGTTTGTTTTTTTTGTTTTGTTGTTTTTTTTATTGTTTTTTTTTTATTGTTTTTTTTAAATTATTTTGTATTAATATTATTATTTTTTTTTTATTATTTTTTTTTTTACACTGCACAGACCCTACGCATATTTAAAACACGGCCTAAATGTCACGTGTTGTTTTTGTCATCATGTATTATTCATGACAAGACCAGTGTAGATGTACTGGTACTTACTAATGTGAAATCGAAGTCCGATCCATTACAATTGTAAAAGTACTTAAATCACAATAAATATATCTGTATCCTTTGATGAGAGACTTGAAAAAACACATAGCTGTAACCCGATGTTCAATTCTTTTGTATTCAAGTCTGGAACAAATTAAATATTTATTGAAGATAGCTTCAGTGGTTTTAAGTTTCAAAAAATCGATATTAGCTTTCTTGTTAAATGTATTTTTCTACCGTCTTTTAAAAGGTGTTTAGTCATAGCTCGTCTTCAGAGTCGCTTTGCTTTCTGACCTAGTGTTTCTGTTTGATAATAATTAGCATAGGTGCGAGACGTAGCACAGTGGTAAAGTGCTAGGCTGATTGCCCCGAGTCAGACCACCGATCATATCGGAGGCCGGACTCGGGATAGGCGTGTTCGAAACCATAAAGGTATATGAGCACGTTAAAAACATATCTAAGTCTAAGCTATGCTTATGCGCCGTCTGCCTGGGACCGTTGTGCTATTTCTCGTGCCAACCAGTGCACTACGACTGGTATATCAAAAGCCCGTGGTATGTGCCACCATGTCTGTGGGACGGTGAATATAATCGATATCTTGCTACTAATGGGAAAATGTAGCAAGTTTCTTCTCTAAGGCTATATCGTCGTTGAACTAAGTAAACCTCATATCTGAATTTTGTTATGTTTTACAGGAGACGAAAAAAACTGTTTTGGTACAAGCTGATTCAGTGTAACAAATGGTTCTTAAGATCTATAACATGACGAATAAAGTCATTTTAACGATAACTGAATTTGAATTACAGAAATGCCATTTACGAGTATTTCACTGTGAAAATCTGAATTAAACTTTACTTACTAGTTTTTCATATTAATATTTATTTAGTATGACCAGTAGACCTACATTGTTTTTCAAATTACCCTGATACTTAAATCTAGCCATGTAAGGTGTATCATATTATAAACACTGCCAGTTTCAGTTGTGTCCTGGACCTAAGGTGAATAACTATATTGTGTACTTGAGGTGATCTTAACGCTAAGATCGCTTCATGGAACGAGACCCTGAATCAGTTAGCGTACTTGCCATGTGTACTTGTAGTCATTTTTAACTGTTAAGTCGCGCACATGGCCAGGTGCCCTTTGCTGGACCAGAAATTCCTCATTAAATTTAATAAAATAAACATGTCTTGCCCAATCAGTCAGGGACCAACAGCATAAAGGTTGTTCAGTTTATCTGACTGTTAATCTGCTGTTGGTAACAAAAGTGAAATTGACCTGCAGGTACGTATGCAGGACATTGTACAGGGGCGGGGGCCTAGACTGTGGTAAGCGATGTTTAGAGATTTTGTTTTAAATTGATTAAATTAGGAGCAGTTCAACAAAGCCTTCTCTCCACCCCCACCTCACACACGTTATTGACAAGGCTGCAACATGTAAGGGTTAAATTTTAAAACTGTATTTTCTAGAAATGACGATTTGTAATGTTCATTAGTATTGTCTGCTACATTCAAGAATGTGGCACAATAATGAATTTATTTTTAAAAATGACCAAAAAAACATTTTCACTAGCGATTGCTTAACAGATGGTTACAGTAAATGTCTTTGTGAAACTGGCCCCGGGTCACCAATAGATTAGGTGTGTCAACATTTTAATCAACCTTGTATATTAGATCTTAAAAGTTACATGGTAGGTTCCCTATAGAGTGGCTGTCTGCCACTTTTTAGGGTTTATAACAATACAATGTGTATACAAATTGTCTATTTAACTAACAAGAATATTCATCAATGGTTTAGAAAATGTGTCTTTTAAGAGATTATCCACAAATATTTTCAAAGTAATTCATTTCGTTTTAGCTGAACATACTTGTGTCAAGGAATAAACTAAAATGTTTAAAATCTGGGACATGATTCATAGGTTCAACCACGTTTACTTCATCCCAAGGTTACTGGGATTCATTTGAAATGAAGCCCATAGGTTTAAAAACAGGAACATTCGCCGCATTTAAGACTATTGGCATGAATTCGAATACTATTTTAATAGAAATGTTCCCTGGGCTAACAAATGACATCTTATTTACTGTGTTTTAAAAGCACTTTAAATAAAGATGCATCATCATGTTTACTCTCTCTACATAAATAACGTAACAATGAAATAAAATAAAATAAACCAATAAACCTACATATTAATCGATACCATAGATAATTTGTGCGTATATAATAACTCGATATTGTGAACCTGTGCAGTCGCTTCCCAAAGAATGCTTTATCTAAAATCTGAAATTTTACATGAAGTAAACATCAGCTATCCATTAAAATAACCCAATTATATCTATACGCATCGGGTGTACCTCCTCCCCTTTCCTTAACTATGAAACAGCTAGATGTCTAGAATATATATAAGCACTGCCCTTCATCATTTAAAATTAAAATTAATAACTGTTCCTCCTGTCCTACATAATGGTATTGAAACATGTGTTGCCTTGTCATTGAATGATATTGCATGTGTGTTCTCTACTGCTATTCTAACTTGGACTTTTCTTTTAATTATTATATGTATATATACATTTATTTTCAGCTTCTTAATGTAAGTCCCAGACTTAATTTTAGATAAACCTTTATCTTATCCAAGATGTTGTGTTGTTTTTTGTTGTTCGTTTTTTTTCTTCTTTTTTTAAGCTTGGACCTTAAATACGGAACCACCTGGTGGGCCTACACTTCTTTTCTGGTATGATAGCTTTTCCTTGACCACCAGTTGAATACATAATATGTACATATATGTACAATATAGACACTTTGGTCACTAAAAATTTACTTTTACACGATAGAATTGAAATATGATGATGATAAAAATAATCAGTTGGTAGATACAAGGTTTTCATAACAGATAAACAGTGGTTTTCAAATACGTGTTTTACTTATTTGACATTTTCCATACTTTCCATTGCCTGGACATGTACGAGGTTTCTTTACTGTCAGCTATGCCTTTAATAACGCACTATCGATTTGTTTTGACAGTTATACCAAATACGCTGTTAAAAACATAAATATATTGCACTGTTACAAATGCACAGACTTCATAAAGAACGTGCGAATGGTGACCTTTTTCATTATTCATAGTAGTCAGAAACATATTAAAATGGTGTGCTTTTGTTAATTTAAAGTAGAATCGAAACATATATATATACATACATACATATATGCATACATACTCGGAGGATATATATATATATATATATATATATATATATATATATATATATATATATATATATATATATATATATATATATACATATATATATATATATATATATATATATATATGTGTGTATGTATGTATGTATGTATGTATGTATATATGTATCTATATATATATATATATATATATATATATATATATATGTATATGGTCCCACAATAAATGTAATGTTAGTCAGTGGTGAAGTCCTGGAAAACACAAATGTGTCAATATCGTGCTGAACGTCTTCTAGCGTCAATACACGCATTACACCTTTGTCACATTGTTCTGACAAAGCGGTCTATCGTCATTTGTGGAACCTGATACCACTCTCCCTGCAGTGCCCTGCCTAATTGTACCAGTATGCGTTGCTGAAAAGAAAATGTACCTATTAACATCCAAGAAGTGAACTCACCATTGTCGCCGTTGGTGCAATAAGCCTTCTGGAAGGTAAAGTTAATTGCTAACAACAATCAGTTATTCAACTTACATGACCTCTTAATTATTTACAAACATCACAGTGAACAGACCACTCAACAATTTGACATGTTTGACTCAATATTTGATTAAAAGGCCCTCAACCCAGTCCTAGTTCAGATTCGTTATTCTGGCTCCGATGAAGCGCAAATTAGCGAAACTAGTTAGCCAGCCAGACAGTGATTATTTTTTTGTGAGGATAATTCTGTTTTGGGTGAGAGAGTTTTCATTTCTTTTTTGTTAATAACTTTTCGGTAGAACCGTGTCTATAATTTTTGGTGTGTTCTTAAAACCAAAAATGGTCGGAACAAAATGCCACAGATACGGGCTTTTGGAAACCCGCCGTCCAACCATTCGAAATCAAAAAGCGGGGTTTACCAATCCGATTTGGCCTTTGCTGGATTGGTTAAACTTCTATGCTGTGTGTTGCAGTGCATCAACCACACTGGGTTAACCAAGGAGAATTTAATCAATTCGACCCTCCCGAAATCGCTAGCAAGGAAGGTGGAGGAGCGTAACTCCTTCGTCAAACCGGCACGTCCGAATTTAGACATTACATCCGACGTAAACTTAACAAATCAAAAGTGGGCCAATCAAGCCATTGACGTGTTGATTAAGCATTATGCTAACTCTCTAAAACTACTGAAGTCTAAGATTATGTCGGCCATGTCATCTACAAACTTCGATCGTGCTCAATTTACCACTATTAAGTGGGGAAGAAAAAACTACAAAACCAAATGAACCGATTCTAGTCTGTCGGAATAGTCTTTCGGACCTTCTTCCCAAAACAGAGATTAGTGTCAAACTACTACTCCTCTGTCACAAAGACAAAAACGAGCACGATCCCCACGTGTTAACACCCCTTCCAAACGTACTGACCGTAAGGCAACACCGCCCATTGCCAAACGATCCACTGCACCTCGCCTAACACCACCAACTAACTCAGGACACATGCCACCTATCCCATCTAGCTCACGGACTAACAGTACTAACGGTAGTTCAGTACCTCGTCTAGGAACTTCTTTTGCTAACGCATTAAAGTCTCCTACCTCAGGGCGGGATACAAATTTTAGGCAAACACAATTCTATCAATTTCGGCACAACGTTTGGGACACATCTGAATGGTGCCTTCTTGAAATTAAGAAGAAAAAAACCCTCTTCTCTTTGGCTCATCAAATCTCTCCAGAATTAATTTGTACAAGCATCCTGAGGTGCAAGTAAAATGTTATCCAGGCGCTTTCGAACCATGACCTCAAATTATAAGGACAAGTCTCAACCCGAAACCATTGCCCTTAGTATCAATTCAAAAGATCTAAATCCAACCAGTGCAATAAATCAGTTGCGACCGGCCTCAGTGGCGTCGTGGCAGGCCATCGGTCTACAGGCTGGTAGGTTCTGGGTTCGGATCCCAGTCGAGGCATGGGATTTTTAATCCAGATACCGACTCCAAACCCTGAGTGAGTGCTCCGCAAGGCTCAATGGGTAGGTGTAAACCACTTGCACCGACCAGTGATCCATAACTGGTTCAACAAAGGCCATGGTTTGTGCTATCTTGCCTGTGGGAGCGCAAATAAAAGATCCCTTGCTGCTAATCGGAAGAGTAGCCCATGTAGTGGCGACAGCGGGTTTCCTCTCAAAATCTGTGGTCCTTAACCATATGTCTGACGCCATATAACCGTAAATAAAATGTGTTGAGTGCGTCGTTAAATAAAACATTTCTTTCTTTAAATCAGTTGTGAAACATGATAAGCTCGATTCGGAAACGTTTTCCTAGGTCAAAAATACTTTTTATCGAGCTCAACGTTTCAGACAGACTGTTGGCTAGCAAAACATCTGCCTCAACCAAATAAATTTAGCTGTAAAAACAATTAGGGACATCAAAATTGTACCTGAGCTTCGGAAAAGGATAATGTCTACTTTGATTAGGACTAGGAACTAACATTGTTAACGTAACTGGTGATACTAACCTTCTAACATCTGCTGAAAAATCATTACTGGACAGGAGTCTGAATTTTGTTCCCACCCCAACCAAAAACAAACAGGTTTAGAGGCTAAACTTGACAATGGTATAATGGTTATGGCAGTTATTGACCACAAAATGAAACTGACCGACTGGTTTCGGCATTTAACCCATTCACATAAAACTCCGGCTGGTTACCCCCACTCTAGAGTAGATCCTGAAATCATTAAAGCTCTTAACAGGATAATGGAAAAAGTGGGTGATATGAAAGTTTACACAAATCAGCAAAATCAATTAAGAAAGTATGACTCTGGAATGCTTGACATTTGTAGATTCACTTCCTATGACAATACACCGCATGCAGTAGGAATTAAAGGGACATTCCAGAGTTTGCTGTATTGTAAGATGTTTCCGACTAATACAATATTTGTACGATTAAACTTACATATTAAATATATTTTCTTGTGTAAAATATCAGTGTCTGTATATTCAGTGTTTTTCTGGTCGTCTTAATATTTGGAAGAAGCCCAAACTGGATTTTGTCTTCAAATAATTCCGTACGTACGAGAAAAATATTTTTTAGGAAATAAAATGAAATTTGACCTAGTACAAATATTAGAACGATCAGAAACACATTTAATACATAGCCACTAATATTGTATGCAGAAAAATATATTTGATATGTAATTACAATCGCTAAATTTTTTCTGTTATTCGATAACATCTTAAAAATTGCAGCAAACTCAGGAATGTCCCTTCAAATAATTAAATGGAAAAAGAAACAAACTTGTTGACAACGGTTAATTTAATACATTCCATTTGCATTATATCTGACGGAGACGACATGTCAAAAGTTGATTTATAGTCAACTGTGAAGCACACATCCGTTGATTATCAATACAGACGGTAAAACAAGAAACAACAACAAATGTTTTAAAGATTATATATGTGGCAACCTGTACTCAGCGGCCACCTGTCTTAAGCGACCACTTGTATGTACTTTATGTGTGACCGCTTAAGACAGGTTAGAAAACTTGATCTCTCAAAATGAATTGACAGTTTCAGCGAATTGCTATACGAACTAGTAATACTTCAATACTCATACATCGAAAACAAGATCAGTCAAACTGAATTTGTGGTCCCACCATAGCTATTTAATAGATATTGCAATTCCAGACCTCGAAGTTTGTGGATTAATCAAGCTATCGTTTTTAGTAGTGTTTTAAAGAAGAACGGATTATCAGCCAAACGATGATCCGTGTGTTGTTGCTGATTTTGTCTGTCGATTATCCGGGTGTTAATTACAGAGGGGCGGGACGTAGTCCATTGGTAAAGCGCTCACTCACTGCGCGGTCGACGGTATGGAAGCGATCCCCGTCTGTGGGCCCATTGAACCTTTCTGTTGTGAATAGATATATATATATATTAAAGGGACATCACTGAGTTTGCTGCAAGTTTCAAGATGTTATCCACTAACAGAGACATTTAACGACTGTAATTACATATCAAATATATTGTTCTGCATAAAATATTAGTGGCTGTATATTAAACGTGTTCCTGATCGTTCTAATATTTGTACTGGGTTAAATTTCATTTTATTTCCCAAAATCCAGTTTGAGCTTCTTACAAATATTAAGACGGCCAGAAACACACTGAATATACAGACACTGGTATTCTAAACAAGAAAATATATTTAATATGCAAGTTTAATCGCTGAAATATTTTATTAGTCGGAAACATCATACAATGCAGCAAACTCATGGATGTTCCTTTAATAATAGCAATAAGAAGAAGAAGAAGAAGAAGAATGTAAACTGTATACGTAGCTTTTATTCCACTCAGCCATTACCTGATATTCAAATGACGTATGATTATGTGACACAGTGTCTTTTTGAATGGAAATCACGTCAAACTCGAACCACGTCAATTTTGAATACCTGTCACGGGGATTCTATAATTCCCGTAACTGAATAAAACACGATTATCAAAATATCTCTCCTAACTGTATATATATTAGATCTCTCTGTAACAGGCGGTTAACCCTAGTATGGCTCGTCTCTAGGTATGATCAGAGATACGATCTTATATAAGTATATATATTTATAGCACGTTTAGCTCACTAGAAACACAACAAAAACACAATACACTTTGGAATCTGTATTAATCTACGCTGACAAATGTACAGCCGTAGTAGTTAATTAATAACAACAATAATAACAACCCAGAACTGATCACTTAATTAGTTAATCTCTAGGTGTCTAGTTACACAATATGCGAATCACTTCACCGTTACACCACACCCACACGTGTGATAATTGAGAAACGCTTCCAGGAGAAGTTAATTAATAAAGGAATTACAACAACATTCCTAACTGGTTAATTTTTAATTAACCCTTACTACTCGTTCAGTAACGTGTGATAATTTAGGAACGCTTCCAGGGGAACTTAATTAATAAAGGAATTACAGCTCTATTCCTAACGGGTTAATTTTTAATTAACCCTAACTACTCATTCAGTAATCTTGTAACACAGAATTAATACTGGTACCTATCACAATAAAGACAATAACCTACAGTTTACCTAGGTCGTCTAGGATGACTGGCTAAGCTTTATATTACCAAATACTCGTATAATGTTAGAACAAAAAGTCTACGATTTACTTCGTCAGATGACAGAAGACACTGTCTAAAGAATATTGGTATAATACAGTATTAAAATATTTAAAGTCACATCAATCACATCAAGGTTATACACAGAGCAGAAATAAAAATATTTACCAAAGTCCAACGGACTACGTTCCCTGGGAGCCTTCCTATTCTGGTTCTCCTCGATATCTCTAAAAACTAGCTATTTATTATAAATCAGAATTCGCCTGGGGGTACAAGGCGGTACCTCCCCCTATCATCTAATATTCCACCTCTACTAGAGTCAGTATATTTCTCTCTGATCGTCAGACTTACTGACGCCATCGTCGCCAAATCACGGTTGTAAAAACCGCACTCGCAGAGGTATTACGTAAAAACTCGCCACATGGCCTCCACAGCTGGACTAAGTGCATATTGGAATGCCCGATCGCGCGAAGTATTACGTAACAAGTTGCCCACCTGCGCTTAAGTGCAATTAAACTGCACACGGCCCTCTAACACAATTAAAAATCGCCACAGGCGAAACAAATTAAAGAGCATGTTCCGTCACAATACCCTTACATAAAAATTAACTAGTGCTGTTTTGTTTTTTGAACGCTGGACAGCTTTCAATGTAAAGTTGCTATTGAAATGTTCTTGATTGATGACTATGAATGCATCCGTCAATTATGGAGTATCACTCGAGTACGTTTGCTTAAATGTCAATAAACCTAGTGCCGTGACCTCGATTAATTTACATCTAACTTAAAGTATATGATCTGAAACATACTGGGAATATAACATATTATTTATACATATATATATCAGGTGGCCCGAAAACAAAGGAGAAGTTTGAATATGGAATTATTAAAACAAGTATTCGGAGTGTATTTTGAATATTTCACACTGTGACGGAACAGGCTCTTAATTTTGTTTTCGCCTGTGGAGATATTAATTGTTTTAGAGGGCCGTGTGCAGTTCCAATATGCACTTAAGCCCAGGTGGGCACTTTGTTACTTAATACCTCTGCGCGACGGTCGTCGAGCTCTTCTAATACACACCCAACCCAGGTGCGGAGGCCATGTGGCCAGTAGTTACGTAATACCTCCGCGAGTGCGGTTTTTTCGACCGTGATTTTGGCGACTAGGAGTCAGCCAGTCTGGCGATCCAAGAGAAAATACCGCTTGGTCACTGTGGACATATACACATCATAAGATTCGGTTCCGCGTGCTGTCTCCGGACCAATCTGGGATTTTATAATAAATAGCTAGGGTTTTAGAGATATGGGGGAGAAACAAAAGGAAGGCCCAAGGGGATCGCTGTCCGTCCGGACTGGTAAATAATTTTATTTCTGCTCTGTGTATAACCTTGATGTGATTGATGTGACTTTAAATATTTTAATACTGTATTATACCAATATTATTTAGACGGTGCTGCCGGTCATCTGACGCAGTAAACTGTAGGCTCACTGTTCTATATATATAAAGCTTAACCAGTCATCCTAGAGGACCTAGGTAAACTGTAGGTTATTGTCTTTATTGTGATAGGTACCAGTATTAATTATGTATTACAAGGTTACTGAATGAGTAGTTAAGGGTTAATTAAAAATTAACCAGTCAGGAATAGAGTTGTAATTCCTTTATTAATTAAGTTCTCCTGGAAGCGTTTCTCAATTATCACACGTTACTGAATGAGTATAAGGGTTACAAAAATTAACAGTTAGTGTTGTGTTAGCGTTTCTCAATTGTCACACGTGTGGGTGTTGTGTCACGGTGAAGTGATTAGCATATTGTGTAAACTAGACACCTAGAGATTAACTAATTAAGTGATCAGTTCTGGGTTGTTATTATTTGTTGTTGTTAATTAACTACTGCGGCAGTACATTTGTCAGCGTAGGTTAATACAGATTCCAAAGTGTATTGTGTTTTTGTTGTGTTTTCTAGTGAACTAAACGTGCTATAATAATATATATTTATATAAGATCTTATCTCTGATCATACCTAGACGAGCCACTAGGGTATAACCGCCCGTTACAGAGAGATCTAATAGATATACAGTTAGGAGAGATATTTTGATAATCGTGTTTCATTCAGTTACGGGTATTATAGGATCCCCGTGACACACACCCATTACTATACTCCACCTTCAGTGAAAATGTTAGGCCCATAGGTCAAATATTGTAAAACTAACAACATATTCAAAACTGTAAGTAGACGAATTTGACACCAACATCTATGGGAAATTTAATCTACCTTTGTTCACGGCACCGCAATGAACAATGAACTAAAGTACACATTAAGAAATCAGAAAGTCGATTACATCATGAAACGAAACGTTTGGTGGCAGTCTTCACGCAATATGACCACCTTCTCATGAACAAAAATAGATACAGTTTCAATTAGCTTTTGGCGTTGATTATTGTTACTTACAATTTTGAATCTGTTGCTATTTGAACGACATTTGAAACTATTGGCCTAACCTTTTAACTGGAATGCAGCAACTATCAATATAGTAATACGTGTGAAATATTAAAATTGCAGTCTCCATACATTTTGGACAATTACATTAAGTAAGGTTATCGTTATTAGTTGACCACATTGCTTTTGTGCGTAGTAAAGTTTACTTACACATTTTAATATGCCGCTAGTTTAACAATATTAGACCTACGGCCTTCAACATTTCACACCGGCGTCGGTGGCGTCGTGGTTAGGCCATCGGTCTACAGGCTGGTAGGTACTGGGTTCGGATCCCAGTCGAGGCATGGGATTTTTAATCCAGATACCGACTCCAAACCCTGAGTGAGTGCTTCGCAAGGCTCAATGGGTAGATGTAAATCACTTGCACCGACCAGTGATCCACAACTGGTTCAACAAAGGCCATGGTTTGTGCTATGCTTGTGGGAAGCGCAAATAAAAGATCCCTTGCTGCTAATCGGAAAGAGTAGCC
Organism: Gigantopelta aegis; assembly: GCF_016097555.1. Taxonomy (NCBI): domain Eukaryota; kingdom Metazoa; phylum Mollusca; class Gastropoda; order Neomphalida; family Peltospiridae; genus Gigantopelta; species Gigantopelta aegis. The sequence goes on along the minus strand of NC_054709.1, from coordinate 6,801,763 downwards.
CATGTAGTAATGGGTGTACAATATCACATTGACCACCCTCTTCATTAACAAAAGTAGATACAAATCTCTGTTGGTGTTTGGCGTCGCATATTTGTTACTAATAATTTTGTATCTGTTGCGATTTCAACAATAATTGAGATATGAGCCTAACCTTTTCACTGATTGTGGCAAATATTCATGTAGTAATACGTGTGAAATAAAACAAATTACAATATCCATACTGTTTGGACAAGTCCACATTCAGTAGGATCATCGTTATTGGGGGACCACTCGATATAAATTATGCATTTGATGCGGCAGAGATTTTCTTCATTTATCATTTTAAAAATTCCTAAACACCAAACATCTACATCAACGCGAATATTTAATTCGCGTATTAGACTATCCGCTATGACGTAGGTTGAGTGCCTTCCCATTTTAAATGTGCAAATACTCCTTTACATTCCTTTTTTCTGTAAAGAGATACACATAGGATACCAGATTACTACGTTTTTATATAGCTAGGTTTAGACAACTGTGTAACACGCGAGATTCAGCGATCCTATTAACCGATATCAAACCGGACCAAATAACCACGCTATTTAAACGTAGTAACCTGGAGGTTTTTATATAGCTAGGTTTAGACAACTGTGTAACACGCGAGATTTAGCGATCCTATTAACCGTTATCAAACCGGACCAAATAACCGCGCTATCAAAACGTAGTAACCTGGAGGTTTTTATATAGCTAGGTTTAGACAACTGTGTAACACGCGAGATTCAGCGATCCTATTAACCGTTATCAAACCGGACCAAATAACCGCGCTATCAAAACGTAGTAACCTGGAGGTTTTTATATAGCTAGGTTTAGACAACTGTGTAACACGCGAGATTCAGCGATCCTATTAACCGTTATCAAACCGGACCAAATAACCGCGCTATCAAAACGTAGTAACCTGGAGGTTTTTATATAGCTAGGTTTAGACAACTGTGTAACACGCGAGATTCAGCGATCCTATTAACCGATATCAAACCGGACCAAATAACCGCGCTATCAAAACGTAGTAACCTGGAGGTTTTTATATAGCTAGGTTTAGACAACTGTGTAACACGCGAGATTCAGCGATCCTATTAACCGATATCAAACCGGACCAAATAACCGCGCTATCAAAACGTAGTAACCTGGAGGTTTTATATAGCTAGGTTTAGACAACTGTGTAACACGCGAGATTCAGCGATCCTATTAACCGATATCAAACCGGACCAAATAACCGCGCTATCAAAACGTAGTATCCTGGAGGTTTTTATATAGCTAGGTTTAGACAACTGTGTAACACGCGATATTCAGCGATCCTATTAACCGTTATCAAACCGGACCAAATAACCGCGCTATCAAAACGTAGTAACCTGGAGGTTTTTATATAGCTAGGTTTAGACAACTGTGTAACACGCGAGATTCAGCGATCCTATTAACCGTTATCAAACCGGACCAAATAACCGCGCTATCAAAACGTAGTAACCTGTAGGTTTTTATATAGCTAGGTTTAGACAACTGTGTAACACGCGAGATTCAGCGATCCTATTAACCGATATCAAACCGGACCAAATAACCGCGCTATCAAAACGTAGTAACCTGGAGGTTTTTATATAGCTAGGTTTAGACAACTGTGTAACACGCGAGATTCAGCGATCCTATTAACCGATATCAAACCGGACCAAATAACCGCGCTATCAAAACGTAGTAACCTGGAGGTTTTTATATAGCTAGGTTTAGACAACTGTGTAACACGCGAGATTCAGCGATCCTATTAACCGATATCAAACCGGACCAAATAACCGCGCTATCAAAACGTAGTATCCTGGAGGTTTTTATATAGCTAGGTTTAGACAACTGTGTAACACGCGATATTCAGCGATCCTATTAACCGTTATCAAACCGGACCAAATAACCGCGCTATCAAAACGTAGTAACCTGGAGGTTTTTATATAGCTAGGTTTAGACAACTGTGTAACACGCGAGATTCAGCGATCCTATTAACCGTTATCAAACCGGACCAAATAACCGCGCTATCAAAACGTAGTAACCTGGAGGTTTTTATATAGCTAGGTTTAGACAACTGTGTAACACGCGAGATTCAGCGATCCTATTAACCGTTATCAAACCGGACCAAATAACCGCGCTATCAAAACGTAGTAACCTGTAGGTTTTTATATAGCTAGGTTTAGACAACTGTGTAACACGCGAGATTCAGCGATCCTATTAACCGATATCAAACCGGACCAAATAACCGCGCTATCAAACGTAGTAACCTGGAGGTTTTTATATAGCTAGGTTTAGACAACTGTGTAACACGCGAGATTCAGCGATCCTATTAACCGTTATCAAACCGGACCAAATAACCGCGCTATCAAAACGTAGTAACCTGTAGGTTTTTATATAGCTAGGTTTAGACAACTGTGTAACACGCGAGATTCAGCGATCCTATTAACCGATATGAAACCGGACCAAATAACCGCGCTATCAAAACGTAGTAACCTGGAGGTTTTTATATAGCTAGGTTTAGACAACTGTGTAACACGCGAGATTCAGCGATCCTATTAACCGATATGAAACCGGACCAAATAACCGCGCTATCAAAACGTAGTAACCTGTAGGTTTTTATATAGCTAGGTTTAGACAACTGTGTAACACGCGAGATTCAGCGATCCTATTAACCGATATGAAACCGGACCAAATAACCGCGCTATCAAAACGTAGTAACCTGGAGGTTTTTACGGATTTTCTTTGTTATGCAATCCTTTCAAGCTATATTTATCACCTTTTGTCTCTGTGAAAATGGTTTATGGGTGATTCGGTGCACATCTACGTCACTGGCTGCTTTTAAATGTTTAATTCATATGTTTCGTTCGTGCTTTTAAATGTTTAATTCTAATAGTTCGTTCCTAATGTGGACGTTTAATGGAGAATTGAAACAACAGAGATTACCTAATGGCACGGCAAGTGTTAAAATATATATTAATGCAGTTCGACAGTGATTGCTGGCAATGCTGTAAAATGAGAAAACAACCGTCATGGGCAGAACACATTTTTACCAAGCTACTAACCAACTGTCATGCGCAGAATTTATTTCATTTCATAGTGACCTAATAACACATAGCAACGCCAAGGTTATCATGCTCGCAAATCAGGTGTTATCAGATCCCACAACACATCGAGTTATTGTCAGGTAGAATGTATGGGGTTACAAGAATCATGGTTGCATAATAAAACAAGGAAAGCTGTTTGTCTTTACTATCAACATGAAAACAGAAAGTGATTCAGCGATAGAGCGCTCGATTGATGGATAGTAAGATCGATACCCCTCCGGGGAACATATTCGGTTGGGTGTGTGTGTGTGTGGGGGGGGGGGGCTTTCACCCATTTCACGAGGGCGGGACGAGGCCCAGTGGTAAAGCGTTCGCTTGATGCGCGGTCGGTCTAGGATCGATCCCCGTCGGTGGACCTATTGGGCTATTTATCGTTCCAGCCAGTGCTCCACAACTGGTGTAACAAAGGCCGTGGTGTGTACTATCCTGTATGTGGGATGGTGCATATAAAATATCCCTTGCTGCTAATCGAAAAAACGTAGCCCATGAAGCGGCGACATCGGGTTTCCTCTCTCAATATCTGTGTGGTCCGTAACCATATGTCTGACGCCATATAACCGTAAAAAAAACGTCGTTAAATAAAACATGTCCTTCCTTCCTTCACCCATTTCTCCATAACTTTTATATAAAGACACAAAACACACACGCACGCACACATATCTGGAGGATTGTAATAACACCGACTTTGAAAATCTATTAAATAATGTATTTTATTATATAACATTTAGTGAAATATCTTAAAATATCAGTGACATAAAAGTGTTATCAGTCGTTCAGTGACGATAACACATCTTAGAGTGAAAATTTCACTATAAAATGTTTTGTCGTCACTGTAGAACGTGTTATCCTCACTGTAAGAAAGCCTAAACTATTTTGCTGCTGGCATTTTAAAAATAAAGGTAACATTTCTTTTTTTTTTTTTTTTTTTTTTTTTTTGTGTGTCAAATATGATTTATATGTCACCTCGTGAAGTTTGCAATCATATCACACTCGTGAGATATGATTTCGAACTTCACTCGATGAGATATAAATCATATTTGACAAAAAACATGAAATATCCTCTATTTATTATATAACATTTAGTGAACTATCTTAAGATATCAGTGAAATGAAAGTGTTATCAGTCACTCGGTGACGATAACACATCTTAAAATGAAAATTTCACTATTTCACTCTAAAATGTATTGTCATCACTGTAGAACGTGTTATCTCCACTGTACGAAAGCCTGAACTATTTTGCTGCTGGCATTTTAAAAATAAAGGTAAACTGACAAAAGTTATATAATAAAAAGAAAATTTCATGGGTTTTTGTTTTTTTGTTTTGTTTTGTTGTTGTCAAATATGATTTATATCTCATCTCGTGAAGTTTGCAATCATGTCTGACAAAAAAACATGAAATATCTCTATTTATCCAATAACTTACCCATGATATCCATGTCATAAACCCATGTGATAATCTGCTTTATTAAGCCGGTTGGTTAATAATGATATGCAAATTTGCAAGCTCTCTAGGTAATGTGTTGCTGTGAATGGATCATTTATTTATAAGCCAACAAGACCCGTGTACCTGAGCATAACGTTTTCAAAGATTTGTTTAAAATGCGTGACGTCAAACTAATCTGTGCTAATCGTGATGACGTCATATTATCGATGGCGGCGACTTTAGTACTGTGATTTACTAAAAAAAAAAATTAAAATGTTATTTTAGAAGTGTTATCTCAGATAAATAGAATTCGCTACTCGTGTTTTTTAATATATAAAATATCAACCCGTCTAGTTAATCGGTATTTGTCGAGCCTCTCGGTTGATATTTTCCATATTAAGAAATACTCGTGACGAATCCTCTATATATCATATCGGACCCGTTTTACGAAGCGATCTTAGCGCTGGCATCACCTTACATAAGGTAGCTAGTGGAGTGGACACATTCCCGTGTTGGCGGAGGGGAGGCATAAGCCTGGGTCCATATTTTCGAAGCTATCTTAGCGCTACGATATCGTAAAACTGCCGTGGGCTATGAAGAGTGTCGCAGTGACGTCATAGCTTACGATGGTTCTACGACATGGTAGCGTTACGATAGCGTCGAAAATCTGTTGTTTGCATCATTATGTATACTAAATTATAGAGTGGAATACATCATTCCAATCCATACAATATACACAAGCGTCACAAACATTTAACGAGGTTAGTTATGGTGACGCTAGATTATGTCTATTTCACAAACCGCGACTTGGGCAAGCTTGCAGTCGCTGTAGCGACTAGTGAATAGAATGGAATAGATGTTTAACGATACCCCAGCACGAAAAATACATCGGTTATTTGGTTGTCTAGCTACTAGTGACGTCAGAAGTGTGCTATAGCAGTATTGAACGTATTATTATATATTCATATTTTTGTAAAAAAAAGAAAAGAAAAGAAAAAAGAATCCCTTTCCTTTTCCGAAACACTTAGACTATCTGTTCACACACCAGCTTCCTATCGCTCTCTCGGGACGATTTCTTTCAATAAAATACTTCGACTTACATTCGCTGTCAGGAGAGAATGGATCGTCTTCAGACTAAAAATACTATTTTTAAAATTATTTTAATGCTTAATGTCAACGATCAATACCTATGAATTAATAATCCATCGTGTAGAGTTTTGTCTTTTGTGTCCTGTACTTGAGATTGCCACAGATAGCGACGGATATTCTGTGGAATGTCTTCTTCTCCAGGTGGGCTCCTGGGGTATTTTGTCCTAAAAGTGAGTATAGTGTTATTGTTTGTCCTAAAAGTGAGTAGATTGTTATTATACGTAATTAAACTTGATGTCGATGTTGTAAGAAAGCCCATGCCATTAACACGTTGTGTGTGTGACACGAATTTAAAGAAGAAGAATAGTTTGAACTGTTAGAAATTACGGCAGGGCCAACGGAGTGTATTTGAAAGTGTATGTGGGGTGGGTGAAAAAATCTTTTTTAGGAAATAAAATGAAATTTAACCGAGTACAAATATTAGAACGATCAGAAACACGTTTAATATACAGGCACTAATATTTTATGCATAAAAATGTATTTGACATGTAAATACAGTCGTCAAAAAGTCTCTGTTAGTCGATAACATGTTAAAAATTGCAGCAAACTCAACAATGTCCCTTTAATGCGGGGCCATTGAAATGTATTTGAAAGTGTGTGGGGTTGTGGAACGGGGGACTGTCAGTGCGACGGCATGGGGAGTGGACACCTGAGGGCCTGAAAACGTTTGTTTTGTTTAACGACCACAGCACAGCCTCGGTGGCGTCGTGGTTAGGCCATCGGTCTACAGGCTGGTAGGTACTGGGTTCGGATCCCAGTCGAGGCATGGGATTGTTAATCCAGATACCGACTCCAAACCCTGAGTGAGTGCTCCGCAAGGCTCAGTGGGTAGGTGTAAAACCACTTGCACCGACCAGTGATCCATCACTGGTTCAACAAAGGCCATGGTTTGTGCTATCCTGCAATGGTGGTATATGCCACTGTGTCAAATTTAATTTTAGACCCATACCAATTCTCATAACATTTTTGGAAAGCAAAATGGAAAAATAAAAGTTAACAAATTAGATTTACATAGTAGAGATTAAATATCCTTTCTTCTATAGGGACCGGCCTCGGTGGCGTCGTGGTTAGGTCATCGGTCTACAGGCTGGTAGGTACTGTGGTTCGGGTCCCAGTCGAGGCATGGGATTGTTAATCCAGATACCGACTCCAAACCCTGAGTGAGTGATCCGCAAGGCTCAGTGGGTAGGTGTAAAACCACTTGCACCGACCAGTGATCCATCACTGGTTCAACAAAGGCCATGGTTTGTGCTATCCTGCCTGTGGGAAGCGCAAATAAAAGATCCCTTGCTGCTAATCGGAAAGAGTAGCCCATGTAGTGGCGACAGCGGGTTTTCTCTCAAAATCTGTGTGGTCCTTAACCATATGTCTGATGCCATATAACCGTAAATAAAATGTGTTTTGTGCGTCGTTAAATAAAACATTTCTTTCTTTCTTTTTTTAAACATTTGGTAATTTTGAGATATAGTCTTAGAGACGGCGCGCCGTCTACATTTCATTTCATTTCATTTCAATTTATTTTCGTGCTTATATCCAATTAAGGTTCAAGCACGCTGTCGTGGGCACACACCTCGGCTATCTGGGCTGTCTGTTCAGGACAGTGGGTTAGTTGTTCGTTGGTTAGTGGTTAGTGAAAGAGAAGAGGGTGTAGTGGCCTTACACCTACCGAATGAACCCTTAAGAACTCGCTCTGGGTTGGAGCCGGTACCGGGCTGCGAACCCTGTACCTACCAGCCTGTAGTCCGATGGCTTAACCACTACGCCACCGAGGCCGTCTACATGTTTTTCATTAGCAGCAAGGAATCCTTTATATGCACCATTCCACAGACAGGATATCATATACCACGGCCTTTGATATAGCAGTCGTGATACATTGGCTGGAACAAACAAAAAGACCCTTCTCCGGCTCTATATTTTATTTACGCAAATTTGTTTATTTATTTTTCTTTTCTTTTCTTTTATTTATTTTTCTTTTATTTATTTTTCTTTTATTTTATTTTATTTTCTTTTATTATTTTCTTTTATTTCTTTTATCTTTTATTTTATCTTTTATTTTCTTGTTCATACTGTTGAATAATTAACGTAAACAAAAAATAAATAAAAACGTTATAGTGATCAAAATCATATTTCCCCACAAGGCAGAGTGCAAAGAGTATTGAACAAAGTTGTGATTGTTTCAGGACTGGTGGTTAGTCTAGAGGACTGGTGGTTAGTCTACAGGACGAGTGCCACTCCCCCAAACACTACATTCTTACATACATAATATTAACGCACGCGTATGTTTGCTTTATTTTATTGTGTATGTGTGTGTGTGTCTGTGTGCGCGCGCATGCACGTGTGTGTGTGTGTATGTGTGTGTGTGCGTGCGTGTGTGCATACAAAAATATGTATATATGTGTGTGGGTTTTTTGTTTGTGTGTGTGTGTGCGTGCGTGTGTATGTGTGTGTGTATGTATATATATGTCTGTGTGTGTATGTCTGTGTATGTTTGTGTGTGTATGCTTGTGTGTTTCTATGTGTGTATGTGCGTGTGTGTGTAAGTATGTGTGTGTGTGTGTTTATATGTATGTGTGTATATTTGTGTGTTTGTGTTTCTGTGTATGTATGTATGTATGTATGTATGTGTCTATGTGTGTGTGTATGTGTGTGTGTATGAATGTATGTATGTATGTGCGTTTGTGTGTGTGCGTGTGGTTGTGTGTGTGTGTGTGTGTGTGTGTGTGTGTGTGAGCGTGTGTGCATACAAAAATATGTATATATATGTGTGAGTTTTTTGTTTGTGTGTCTGTGCGTGCGTGCGTGTGTATGTGTATGTGTATGTATATGTATCTGTGTGTGTGTGTGTGTGTTTGTGTGTGTGTGTGTGGTTGTGTGTGTGTCTGTGTGTATGTGTATGTGTGTGTGTGTGTGTGTCTGTCTGTCTGTCTGTCTGTCTGTGTGTGTGTGTGTTTCTCTGTGCCTGTGCATGTGCGTGTGCATATGAAGCTGTGATGGGAAATTTTTATACAATTTGTTTTCTTGTGCTTTCTTTTTTCCTTTGGTTTAAGGATCAATTCTGCCTTCTCTCTTGCCATCGACACCATATAACCGTAAATAAAATGTGTTGAGTGCGTGGTTAAACAACACATTTCCTTCCTTCCTTCGCTCTTACCTGTCGTTTTGTGTTTCTTGTGTTTTATTTGGGGTATGTGTTGGTTGGGTTTTTTGTTTTTTTGTTTTGTTTTGTTTTATTTTATTTTGTTTTTGTTTGGGGGTTTTGCGGGGTTGGAGGGGGGGGGGGGGGGGTGAGTGTAAAAAAAATCTGAGAAAATGTGTACAGTAAATAGAATAAATTAAAGTTGTGCTTTTCGAATACGATTTTTTTTTTAATTCAACCAGTAACGTAACCCAGTGGTACAGCAAAATCTTGATGCACGATCGGTGTTGGATCGATCCCCGTCGGTGGGCCCATTGGACTATTTCTCGCTCCAGCCAGTGCACTACGACTGGTATATCAAAGACTGTGGTATGTGTTATTCTGCCTGTGGGATGGTGCATATAGAAGATCACTTGTTGTTAATCGAAAAGTGTAGCCCATGAAGTGGCGACAGTGGTTTTCTCTTTCAATATCTATGTGGTTCTTAATCATATGTCTGACGCCATATAACCGAAAATAAAATGTGTTGAGTGCGTCGTTAAATAAAACATTTCTTTTATTTTTATTTTTCAACTAGTAATGCGTGAATACTGTATTTTCACTCATTACTTGTTGACATAAAAATGGTATTGGGAAAAAAACCTAATGAAATAGTCTCAACATTTATTTCATTTCAGCAGACGAACATGCACGTGTTGTTGGTGTTGCTAGTGGAGCTGATAGTGAAATACACCCTGGGTACGATTTTCTAATTATATTACTCTTAAAATCGTTACTAGCTGAGCTGATAGTGAAATACGCCCTAGGTATGATTTTCTAATTATATTACTCTGAAAATCGTTACTAGCGGAGCTGATAGTGAAATACGCCCTATGTATGATTTTCTAATTATATTACTCTTAAAATCGTTACTAGCGGAGCTGATAGTGAAATACGCCCTAGGTATGATTTTCTAATTATATTACTCTGAAAATCGTTACTAGCGGAGCTGATAGTGAAATACGCCCTAGGTACGATTTTCTAATTATATTACTCTGAAAATCGTTACTAGCGGAGCTGATAGTGAAATACAACCTGTTTACGATTTCCTAATTATATTACTCAGAAAATAGTTACTAGTGGAGCTGATAGTGAAAAACGCCCTAGGTACGATTTCCTAATTATATTATTCTGAAAGTAGATACTAGTGGCGCTAATAGTGAAATACACCCTACGCACGATTTCATAATAATATTACTCAGAAACTAGTTACTAGCGGAGCTGATAGTGAAATACACCCTACGTACGGTTTCATAATTATATTACTCAGAAACTAGTTACTCGCGGAGTTTATAGTGAAATACGCTCTAGGTACGATTTCCTAATTGTATTACTCTGAAGCTAGTTACTAGCGGAGCTGATAGTGAAATACACCCTACGTACGGTTTCATAATTATATTACTCAGAAACTAGTTACTCGCGGAGTTTATAGTGAAATACGCTCTAGGTACGATTTCCTAATTGTATTACTCTGAAGCTAGTTACTAGCGGAGCTGATAGTGAAATACACCTTACTTACGATTTCCTAATTATATTACTCGGAAAATAGTTACTAGCGGAGCTGATAGTGAAATACGCCCTAGGTATGATTTCCTAATTATATTACTCAAAACCTAGTTACTAGCGGAGCTGATAGTGAAATACAACCTGTTTACGATTTCCTAATTATATTACTCAGAAAATAGTTACTAGTGGAGCTGATAGTGAAATACAACCTGTTTACGATTTCCTAATTATATTACTCAGAAAATAGTTACTAGAGGAGCTGATAGTGAAATACACCCTGGGTACGATTTCCTAATTATATTACTCAGAAAATAGTTACTTAGCTGATAGTGAAATACGCCCTGGGTACGATTTCCTAATTGTATTACTCAGAAAATAGTTACTTAGCTGATAGTGAAATACACCCTGGGTACGATTTCCTAATTATATTACTCAGAAAATAGTTACTAATGGAGCTGATAGTGAAATACGCCCTAGGTATGATTTCCTAATTATATTACTCTGAAACTAGGGGCGGGACGTAGCCCAGTGGTAAAGCGTTCGCTTCTTGCGCGATCATTCTAGGGTCGATTCCCGCGATGGGGCCATTGGGCTATTTTTCGGTCCAGCCAGTACACCACAACTGATGTAACAATCCCTGTCTGTAGGATGGTGCATATAATCGATCCCTTGCTGCTAATCGAAAAGAATAACCCGTGAAGTGGCGACAGCGGGTTTTCTCTCTCAGTATCTGTGTGGTTATTAACCATATGTCCGACGCTATATAACTAAATCAAATGTGTTGAATGCGTCGTTAAATAAACCGTTTACTTCCTTACTCGGAAACTAAAATACGTCCTGGGTATGATTTCCCAATTGTGTTACTCAGAAACTAGCTACTAGCGGAGCTCATAGTGAAGTACACTCTAGGTACGATTTCCTAATCATATTACTCTGAAACTAGTTACTAGCAGAGCTGATAGTGAGTGAAATACGCTCTAGGTACGATCCCTGTCAGTGAGCCCACTTGGCTATTTCTCGTTCCAGGCAGTTTCTTTCATCTAAGGGTCGTCCGTTCGTTGATAAATTAAGGAAGGAAGGAAGGAAATGTTTTATTTAACGACGCACTCAACAAATTTGATTTACAGTTATATGGCGTCGAACATATGGTTAAGGACCACACAGATACTGAGGGAGAAAACCAACTGTCGCCAGTTCATGGGCTATTCTTTTGGGTTAGCAGCAAGGGATCTTTTATATGGAATATCCCATAGACAGGATAGCACATACCACGGTCTCTGATATACCAGTTGTGGTGCCCTGGCTGGAGCGAGAAATAGCCCGAGGGACCCACTGACGGGGATAGTTACATTAAGTGAGCGCCCATTAAGTGAGCGCTTTACCACTGGGCTACGTCTCGCCCCATCAATTAGGGTGGAACTAAACTAAACTGCTAGGTTCTTCTGCGCGCAAACACACACGCACACACACTTATTTTTACACACACAAACATTCACGCATTGCAAGTCAGTCCACTCAGATTCGTTGTTTATCTGTCTCCCCCTCATAAATACACACAAATCATCGTCACCACCATCAGTACCAATATCACCACTACCATCATCATCATCATCTATATCACCACCGCCGTCATCATCATGATCATTATCATCATCATCATCTTCACCGTCACCGTCATCATCATCATGATCATCATAATTAATAACAATATCATCATCATCGTCATCAACATCATCATCGTCACCAAGCTCATCATCAAAAAAACAATATCATCATCATCGTTAACATCACCACCACCACCACAACCACACCCACCACCACAATCATCATTATTTATATCAACACCAAGATCGTCATCATCATTATCACCCCCACCACACCCACCACCACAATCATCATCATTATCATCAACACCACTATCATCCACATCAACATCATCATTATCACCACCATCTCCACCATCACCATTATCATAATCAACACCATCATCATCACCACCACCACCAACATCATCATCATCATCACCACCATGTACATCATCACCGGCGGGGCGGCGGCGTCGTCGTCGTAATCATCATCATCGCCTTCAGTCATAACACCCGCTGTTTCTCTCGTGTTGCAGGCGACTACGTAGAAGTAAATGTTACAACAGTCGGCCAATTTCAGATGGCGAACACCCAGGGCGTTTGCCTGGCTGGGAAGAACTCCCTGGTCTTCCACGTGAAGGCCTGTCAAAGCGCGATTATCGCCCTTTCCCAAAATGTCTCCATGGCGGAGGGAGTGGGCAAGTACTTCCTATTTGTGCTGGGCAATAATGGACACAGACTAGAAATTAAGGATAGCTGCTTCGCCTGTCAGAAGACCCCAAAGGTGGATACGCCTAAATTATTGAAGTAAGTCATGTTATTACGTCGGATTCAGAATTGACCATACGTGTGTGGATGGTGCAAGCACGTAGCAACTGGAAGGGTGGGACCGGTATGGGGAGGCTGAAGGGGTAGAGAACAACCACTTGAGGACTAACATGTAATTTCTCCGTGTGCTGTGCCTGTTTCGCTATCTCTCTCTCTCTCTCTCTCTCTCTCTCTCTCTCTCTCTCTCTCTCTCTCTCTCTCTCTCTCTCTCTCTCTCTCTCTCTCTCTCTCTCTCTCTCTCTCTCTCTCTATATATATATATATATATATTTCCTGCCTGTGGGAAAGTGCATATCAAAGATCTCTTGCTGCAAAAGACAAAATGTAGCGGGTTTCCTCTAATGACTACGAGTCAGTATTACCAAATGTTTGACATCCAATAGCCGATGATTACGTAATTAATCCATGTGCTCCAGTGGTACCGTTAAACTTCATGGGCTACTCTTTCCGATTAGCAGCAAGGGATATTTTATATGCACCACCCCACAGACAGGATAGTACATACCACGGCCTTTGTTACACCATTTGTGGAGCACTGACTGGAACGAGAAATAGCCCAATGGGGCCACCGACGGCGATCGATCCTAGACCGACCGCGCATCAAGCGAACGCTTTACCACTGGGCTACGTCCCGCCCCTCATTGTTTTCTATTGCAGTGCCCTACGAGTATTGCCATTCGATATCTTATTGTGTCATTTTGTAAGTATTGCCCGGCGATCATCATTACTTTAAAAAGAAAGAATGAAATGTTTTATTTAACGACACACTCAACACATTTTATTTACGGTTATATGGCGTCAGACATATGGTTAAGGACCACACAGATTTTGAGAGGAAACCCGCTGTCGCCACTTCATGGGCTACTCTTTCCGATTAGCAGGAAGGGATCTTTTATTTACGCTTCCCACAGGCAGGATAGCACAAACCATGGCCTTTGTTGAACCAGTTATGGATCACTGGTCGGTGCAAGTGTTTTACACCTACCCATTGAGCCTTGCGGAGCACTCACCCAGTACCTACCAGCATGTTGCCCGATGGCCTAACCACGACGCCACCGAGGCCGGTCATCATTACTTTAAATTCGCAGACAATAGTTTGAATTCTTGAAAATTGACACTAAGTTTAATCAATCTACAAACCTGTAACACAACAGAGTGAAACAAGAGACACAGTTAAAACCTGGAAATATCCTTTAAAATAGACTTGAAATGGAATCAGTAACCGCTAATTCTCAGACGCGCGTGCGTCTTAAAAAAAACAGAAGATAAAAAGCAGTTTATGGTATTAGAAACACTAAGATGACCAGAAGCACTTCAGGGCCAGTGCTTATAAAACTTAAAGTCTTTAATAAAGTCCAGACTTTAACGTAATGCTATTTGAATGGCGTTGCCATGACGTTAAAGTCTGGACTTTATTAAAGACTTTAAGTTTTATAAGCACGGGGCCAGTTCTACGGAAATGGATAATCTAAGCAATACAATATAAATAATGTTTGATTCCAGTGGTCATAAATGTCTCTAATAGTGAAAAATATGCTGTAGTGTTTAGAAACTAGGGTCTGCCCCTTTAAACAACAACGTAAATGCATAGTACGACCTATCAATATATTGTTGATTCATTTAACGTCTACTGCCCGCAGATCGCGTCCATAGTGAAACATTTGTCTTTCAGCTGCCGGAAGTACCTGCCATTTTGGATAGGGTGGAATGGAGACGGGACAGTGCGAATAGGCCAAGGGTCTGTTGTTGGGAGTGATGAGCTTCTGAACTACACCTCGGCGGAGAAATTCCCACTCAACTACTTGAAGTTTACATCCCTTGACCCAGATCGTCTGGCCAATTTCAAAATAAAACTTGGTATGGTTGCATTGCTCAATATAGTTTATGTTGTGTAGGCCTGAGATCATATGCGTAGAAACTGAGATGGCATGCGCTGGGTCGAAGAGGAAACCTGATTCGTAGGAATATTTCGGGTGTGGGCAGACGTATGGTATTGACTCCCACTTCCAGTAAATCCTGGATGCAGAATATCTGGCTCAGTTCAAAATAAAACTATGGTATGGCTACGTTTCTGTATTATGGGCCTCAGAATATATGCGTGGAAACAGGGATGGCGTTGGGAAAAAGACACCTAATTCGTTGGAATATCCCAGGTGTGGGCAGACGTATTTTATTTTTTATTTTGTTGTTGGTGGTGGTTTTGTTTTGGGGTTTTTTTTGTTTTTATTGTGGGTATTTTTTGTTATTGCTATTGTCTCAATGGGCCCACTGACGGGGATAGATCCTAAACTTTTATTGTTTGATTGTTGTTTTTGTTGTTGGATTTTGTGTGTGTGCGTGCGTGTGTGCGTGCATGTGTGCGTGTGTGTCCGTAGAAAGAGATAGATAGATAGATAGAGAGAGAGAGAGAGAGAGAGAGAGAGAGAGAGAGAGAGAGAGAGAGAGAGAGAGAGAGAGAGAGAGAGAGAGAGAGATGTATGTTTATGCCTGTGTGGGTGTGGGTGTGTATGTGTGTGTGTTGGGGTATGTGTTTTTGTTTGTTTATTAAAAAAATCCTTACCGCTAAAACAAAAATGTCGTGACATGTGCTGTCCTGTGTCTGCTTGTGCGGAATGATCAACGGATGTGCTCTACTGGCACTGTTAAAGAAACAGAAACTTGTTTTTAATTTTCAACAGAGAACCGGTTGAGGTTTGTGAATCCGGAACCAGACGGCAGTACTGTTGTCTCAGTGAGCGAGACCACGGATCTTAGAACAGTCCTATATGTCCTGAACGTCGGGGGCCGACATAAACCATTGAAGTTCGACGTGATTGGCAAAAACGCGGCCACGTTCAGATGTGTTGGTCGAAATTTAACCCTGCTACGAAAGCTAGACTACGAGAGGAAGAGGTCATATTTGGTTCACATCAGGTAAGCAGTCCTTGACCTTAACTTTTTTTGTCACTGGTAGCCCACAGGGCTACCATTTTATAAAATCTGGTAGCCCTCAGTAACAATTAGTAGCCCCATAATAATTTATAAAATTAAGACCCCAAAAATAAAAATAATAAAATAATTGATTTATACTTAAATATACTTTTATGATGAGCACTAAATAGTTAAAATCATTGACTTAAATTTAAAGATACTTGCCGCAAGTATTATACACTTCTAACCCTGAGGTCTCTACGTGGGTTGACAGAACGTAGCACCGTCGCTGGGCACATTGGGCTATTTCTTGTCACAACCAGTACACCACGATTGGTGTATCAAATGACGTGATAGGTGCTATCCTGTCTAGTGGGTGGTGTGTATTAAATATCCCTTGTTACTGATGGAAAAATAAGACTATATGTCAGAATTACCAAATGTTTGTGCGTTGTTACTGGTATTTCCATACATACTGATAATAATAACTAAGGGAAATCATCTTATATGAGGCCATATTTAATTCAATGTTAGAGTGCTTACGCCTGTACAAAAATACAGTGACAAGGCAATGATTTTTTTTTTAAATAAGTAAATATTAATGTTTATTGTGTGTGATGTGTCTTTCACTGAAAACGAAATATTTATCAAATGAATTCAAATGGTGTACCCATCATGTTTCCCGTGTAATCAACAAAAAAAACAAAACAAACAAAAACAAACAAATAAAAAACAAACAAACATCCCCCCCCCCGCAAAAACAACAACAACAAAACAACAACCACCAAACAAAACAAAAAAACAACAACAACAAGAAAGAAACAAACAAAAAACGACAAAAACAAACAACAAAAAACAACAACAAAACAATATCAAAACACAAACAATGAAAAAAAAAAAGCCCACGTTATTCTTACACGTCATGACTAATTCTTTCTAAATCCGGTTTTAGTTTTCATGTGGTGTATAATTATGTATGTTCGTGATATCAAATTTGATATCTAATAAATAAGCGGTTTGCTTGCAATTCAGTGGGTGCTGTTCACCAGTGACTTAACATGTTCGTATTATCTGAGAATGGGCCTATCAGTTAATGACAAGCAAGAAAGTGGTCGCAACCGTTATCATATTTAATCATTTGCACGGGCGTAGGAAGGTGACAAGACGTAGAGAGGTGGGGGACACACACATACATACATACATACATACATACATACATACATACATACATACATACATACATACATACGTACATACGTACATACACACATAAATACGTACATAAATACGTACATACATACATACATACATACATACGTACATACATACGTACATACATACGTACGTACATACATACATACATACATACATACATACATACATACATACATACATACATACGTACGTACCTACATACATACATACATACATACATACATACATACATACGTACGTACATACATACATACATACATACATATATACATACATACATACATACATATATACATACATACATACATACATATATACATATATACATACGTACGTACATACATATATACATACATACATACATACATATATACATACATACATACACACATAAATACATACATACATACGTACGTACATACATACATACATTGGGTGCCACAGGTTCGGGTCTCGGTAACGGCATGAGGAAATTTGTGAAGGCAATAAAGGATTTTAATATCCCCTGTGCCAGTGCGTCATTGAATATATGTATGTTTAAGTCAAAACCCGACATACATACAATAGAGATATTCAAAATATAAAAATACATACATACATACATACATACATACATACATACATACATACATACATACATACATACATACATACATACATACATACATACATACATACATACATACATACAGGGTGTATACTACCAAACCAAATCCCATTGACGACAATAGTAACATATGTTGCTAAAACTCCTACCTAAAGCGTATCAATTGACATAAACATCACAGATATAAATACTACCACCCCTAACTCTTAAAGTGAATGAGAGATAAATGGGGGCTGAAGCTGCTCATTTCAGAGATAACGAATAGCGTCTATGACTACACTAGTTCCGCACAAAATTCGTTATTTTGGCTCTGATGAAGCGCAAATTAGCGAAACTAGTTAGCCAGCCAGACAGTGATTCTTTTTTTGTGAGGATATTTTTTGTGAGGATAATTCATTTTTGGGTGAGATCGTTTTCATTTCTTTTTTGTTGATACCTTTCTGTAAATCTTTTTGTGTGTTCTTAAAACCAAAAATGGCCAGAAAAAATGCCACAAATACGGGTAGTAGAGGACGGGATTTTGGTAACCCGCCGTCCAACAATTCGAAAACAAAAAGCAGGGTTTATCAGTCCGATTCGGCCTTTGCTGGACTTGTTAAACTGCTGTACGGTGTGTTGCAGTGCATCCACCACATTGGGTTACTGGAGGAGAATCTAGTCAATTCGACCCTCCCAAAATCACTAGCAAGGAAGGTGGAGGAGCTTAACTCCTTCATCAAACCGGCACGTCCAAATTTAGACATTACTTTCGACTTGAACTTGACAAATCAAAATTGGGCCAATCAAACCATGAACGTGTTGATTAAGCATTATGCTAATTCTCTAAAACTACTGAAGTCTAAGATTATTTCGGCCATGTCATCAAAAAACTTAGACTTCGATCGTGCTCAATTTACTGCTATCAAGTGGGGAAGAAAAAACTACAAAACAAAATTAACCGATTCTAGTCTGTCGGAATTTTCCCGTTATCTTTCGG
Organism: Gigantopelta aegis; assembly: GCF_016097555.1. Classification (NCBI taxonomy): domain Eukaryota; kingdom Metazoa; phylum Mollusca; class Gastropoda; order Neomphalida; family Peltospiridae; genus Gigantopelta; species Gigantopelta aegis. Next base: position 6,783,263 of record NC_054709.1, on the reverse strand, counting down.
ACCTTCTCCCCAACACAGAGAATAGTGTGGGTAGTTCTTGTCAAACTACTACTCCTCTGCCACAAAGACAAAAACGAGCACGATCCCCACGTGTTAACACCCCTTCCAACCGTCCTGACCTTAAGGCAACACCGCCCATTGCCAAAAGGTCCACTGCACCTCACCTAACACCACTGCCTAACTCACCACCCACCCCACCTATCCCATCTAACTCATGTAGTTCAGTACCTCGTCTGGGAACTTCTTTTGCTGACGCATTAAAGTCTCCCACCGCCCCGAATCGCAACTCTGGGCGGGATACAAATTTTCGACAAACAAAATTCTTTCAATTTCGGCACAACGTTTCGGACAAATCTCAATGGCGCCTTCCAGAAATTAAGAAAAAAACTCTTCTTTTTGGCTCATCAAATCTCTCCAGAATTAATTTGGACACGCATCCTGAGGTGCAAGTAGAATGTTACCCAGGCGCCAATTTTAATCATTTTCGGACCATGGCCTCAAATTATAAGGGCAAGTCTCAACCCGAAACCATTGTTCTTAACATTGGTATAAACTCAAAAGATCAAAATCCAACCAGTGCAATAAATCAGTTGCGAAACATGATAAGCTCGATTCGGAAATGTTTCCCTAGGTCAAAAATACTTTTTATCGAGCTTAACTTTTCGGACAAACTTTTGGCTAGTCAAAAAACCTGCCTCAACCAAATAAATTTGGCTGCAAAAACAATGAGGATCATACAAATTATACCTGCGCTTCACGCGTGTGATTTTGAGGTTGGGCAGGACAACATTCACTGGACAGAAACAACTGCCAATAAACTTTATCGCAGTTGGATGAGGTACTTAAATTTAAACTAAGGCCGGGAAATGGTAATGTCCACCCTGATTTAGGACTAGGACTTAACATTGTTAACGTATTATCTGAGAATGGGCCTATCAGTTAATGACAAGCAAGAAAGTGGTCGCAACCGTTATCATATTTAATCATTTGCACGGGCGTAGGAACTTGACAAGACGTAGATAGGTGGGGGACACACACATACATACATACCGACATACATACATACATACATACATACATACATACATACATACATACGTACATACGTACATACACACATAAATACGTACATAAATACTACATACATACATACATACATACATACGTACATACATACGTACATACATACGTACAAACATACATGTCATACATACATACATACATACATACATACATACATACGTACGTATAACCTACATACATACATACATACATACATACATACATACATACGTACGTACATACATACATACAAAGTACTACACAAATTAGACATATATACATACATACATACATACATATATTCACTGTACATACATACATACATACATATATATTTATATATACATACGTACGTACATACATATATACATACATACATACACACAGCCAGTCGATACATACATACATACAATTCGTTATTTTGGCTGATGAAGCGCAAATTAGCGAAACTAGTTAGCCAGCCAGACAGTGATTCTTTTTTTGTGAGGATATTTTTTGTGAGGATAATTCATTTTTGGGTGAGATCGTTTTCATTTCTTTTTTGTTGATACCTTTCTGTAAATCTTTTTGTGTGTTCTTAAAACCAAAAATGGCCAGAAAAAATGCCACAAATACGGGTAGTAGAGGACGGGATTTTGGTAACCCGCCGTCCAACAATTCGAAAACAAAAAGCAGGGTTTATCAGTCCGATTCGGCCTTTGCTGGACTTGTTAAACTGCTGTACGGTGTGTTGCAGTGCATCCACCACATTGGGTTACTGGAGGAGAATCTAGTCAATTCGACCCTCCCAAAATCACTAGCAAGGAAGGTGGAGGAGCTTAACTCCTTCATCAAACCGGCACGTCCAAATTTAGACATTACTTTCGACTTGAACTTGACAAATCAAAATTGGGCCAATCAAACCATGAACGTGTTGATTAAGCATCTATGCTAATTCTCTAAAACTACTGAAGTCTAAGATTATTTCGGCCATGTCATCAAAAAACTTAGACTTCGATCGTGCTCAATTTACTGCTATCAAGTGGGGAAGAAAAAACTACAAAACAAAATTAACCGATTCTAGTCTGTCGGAATTTTCCCGTTATCTTTCGGACCTTCTCCCCAACACAGAGAATAGTGTGGGTAGTTCTTGTCAAACTACTACTCCTCTGCCACAAAGACAAAAACGAGCACGATCCCCACGTGTTAACACCCCTTCCAACGGTCCTGACCTTAAGGCAACACCGCCCATTGCCAAAAGGTCCACTGCACCTCACCTAACACCACTGCCTAACTCACCACCCACCCCACCTATCCCATCTAACTCATGTAGTTCAGTACCTCGTCTGGGAACTTCTTTTGCTGACGCATTAAAGTCTCCCACCGCCCCGAATCGCAACTCTGGGCGGGATACAAATTTTCGACAAACAAAATTCTATCAATTTCGGCACAACGTTTCGGACAAATCTCAATGGCGCCTTCCAGAAATTAAGAAAAAAACTCTTCTTTTTGGCTCATCAAATCTCTCCAGAATTAATTTGGACACGCATCCTGAGGTGCAAGTAGAATGTTACCCAGGCGCCAATTTTAATCATTTTCGGACCATGGCCTCAAATTATAAGGGCAAGTCTCAACCCGAAACCATTGTTCTTAACATTGGTATAAACTCAAAAGATCAAAATCCAACCAGTGCAATAAATCAGTTGCGAAACATGATAAGCTCGATTCGGAAATGTTTCCCTAGGTCAAAAATACTTTTTATCGAGCTTAACTTTTCGGACAGACTTTTGGCTAGTCAAAAAACCTGCCTCAACCAAATAAATTTGGCTGCAAAAACAATGAGGAACATACAAATTATACCTGCGCTTCACGCGTGTGATTTTGAGGTTGGGCAGGACAACATTCACTGGACAGAAACAACTGCCAATAAACTTTATCGCAGTTGGATGAGGTACTTAAATTTAAACTAAGGCCGGGAAAGGGTAATGTCCACCCTGATTTAGGACTAGGAACTAACATTGTTAACCTAACTGGTGACACTAACCTTCTAACATCCGCTGAAAAATCATTACTGGACAGGGGTTTGAATTTTGTTCCCACACCCCAACCAAAAACAGGCTTAGAGGCTAAACTTGACAATGGTGTAATGGATACGGCAGTTTTTGACCACAAAATGAAACTGGCCGACTATTTTCGGCGTTCAACTGGAGAAAAAATCCCATTCACGGAAAACTCCGGCTGGTTACCCCCAAACTCTAGTGTAGATCCTGAAATCATTAAAGCTCATAAAAGGATAGTGGAAAAAGTGGGTGATATGACAGTTTACACAAATCAGCAAAATCTTTCTGTCATGGAACGTCGTGCTCTCACCAAACTACGCAAAAACCGCAAAATTGTTATAAAACCTGCAGATAAAGGGTCAGCCACTGTCATTCTATCAAGGGAGAAACTATATCCGGGAAGCCCATCGACAGCTTAATAATTCAAAGTACTACAAAAAATTAGACAAAGCTATTTGGCCTGAAAATTGTAAAAAGTTCAATGCAATTATTCACCGTCTAAAAGATCAGGGACATATAAATAAAAAACAAGTAAAATATTTAGAAGCCAGGTCACAATCACAAACCCGGAAATTTTATTTACTTCCAAAAATCCACAAGCCAGTCGATACATGGACCGATATTAACACACCACCCGGTCGTCCAATCATTTCAGACTGTGGATCAGAATCGTACAATATTTCAGAATACATAGATTTTCACTTAAAACCAATTGCAAATAGACATGAAAGCTTTGTGAAAAACACTGAAGATCTTCTATCAAAATTATCAAAAACCAAAATCCCAAAAGATTCATTCTTGGTTACCCTTGATATTGACTCCATGTACACCAACATAGGTATTGATGCGGGCATTGATTCAGTTAAGAGAGCATTCGATAAGTACCCAGATACAAACAGACCAGATACGAACATTATTGAGCTGTTAGAATTAAGCCTAAAAGGAAATGATTTTGAGTTTGATGGAGAAATGTATCAGCAAGTGTGTGGTTGTGCTATGGGCAAACGTTTTAGTCCAAACTTTGCATCTATCTATGTCGCCGAATGGGAAGAGGCTGCTTTAAAGAAATCGAGTAAAACACCTCTTTTGTACCTCAGATATCTCGACGATATACTTATCATTTGGCCACATTCTAAACAAGAATTTTGGAACTTTTTTGAGCTATTAAATCAACAGGATGACAATATCAAACTTAAGGCCACCATATCAGATAAATCAGTTGACTTTTTGGATGTAACAATTTATAAAGGTACACAGTTTGAAACATCAGGTTACCTAGACTACAAAGTGTTTTTCAAACCAACAGACACACACCAACTTCTCCACTGTAAGTCTTTTCACCCATGCCACACCTTTAAAGGCATTGTTAAATCTCAGATTATTAGATTTCACAGAAATTCGAGTAACAAACAGAATTTCAATGAGGCTTGTTCACTTTTATTTAGTGCTTTAAAACCTAGGGGATATTCAAAACGGTTTTTAAGAAAAATTAAATCTGAAACTGTTCGAGAATTAGAAAATCCCTTTAGGGCAACTGAAGACTATAAACCATACAAACTTCAGCATAACCAATCACCTCAAATAAGCACTGGCTCCTCTACTACTTGTGCCAAAACCAGGTGTAGACTTCACAACTTACTTAAAACGCAGTCGACTTTCAAAAGTCAACAGACCAAAATTGAATATCAAATTCGGACAGACATGAACTGTGATTCGAAAAATGTAGTATATCTAATCACCTGTAATTTATGTAAAAAACAGTACGTAGGACAAACGCAAAACCAACTGAGAATTAGAGCAGTTTGTCACAAGTATGATATTCGGCATGAAGTTGACACCCCTGTCGCCAATCACTTCAATCTACCTGACCATTCGTTAGATTTTGAAATAATTCCAATTGAACAACCCCTGATACTTGGTTCAAAAGACGAAACAGACCTCTTGAGACTTGAACGAGAGGCCTTCTGGATTCGTACATTACAGACAAAACAGCCATTTGGAATCAACGTTGAATCTGGTAAAGCTGTAAAAAGAGATAAAATAATTTTTCCAATAATTTACAGTCGACGTAGCGTTGATATTGGTAAACTTATGAAGGAGGAGTTTTTAAATCTGCAAACTGTTATGAAAAACCCTATTACAGTACGTCCGGTCATTGCATATAGAAAAAATCCAAGTCTCAAGGATATCTTAGTCTCCACCCGACTACACGCCGCTTAAGCCTCTAAGCTCCATTTTTCAGTGGTTGGTTTGTTGTTATCCCTTTCCTAACAATTTTTTAAAAACAAATACATCGTATCCGGCTGTAAACAAAACATAGTACTAGCCAAATAAATTTAAAACAAGACCGAAAAACAGTTATATTTTGTATATCACAACGGTCAATTTAAAATCAATTTCGAATCCCTGGGGCAAAATTAGAAAATAACAATTTTTTAGTTTTTAAAAAATTCCTGAGCCAGTGCGTTCATTCATTCTTAAATACATACATGCGAGTGCCAGGTATTCATTTTTGTTCCCATTAAAATCATATATCTCTGGTTTTTTAACACTGTCGACGAATCCGAAGTACTAATTAAAATATCTCTGGGTTCTGTTTTTTTATTTTTTAGATTAATATTTTGGCGCTTTTTAATACTTTTTCACCAAATATGTAAATGTTGTTTAAAACTTTTTTTGAAGTCAAATTTCCTACTTTTTTTTGTTTAGATCAATATTTTTTTTTTTTTTTTTTTTTTTTTTTTTTTTTTTTTTTTTCATTCTTTGGTTTTATTATTCAATTCCAAATCATCAGTTACAAGTCATACATGCCTGCACATTGCAAGATGTAAGAGATACCACCATTGATCAATTACTGTTAAGCAAACAAAAGAAAATGTACCTACTTAGCACCCAAGGAGTGAACTCACCCATTGTCACCATTGGTGTAATAAGCCTCTAGGAAGGTGACGTTAATTGCTAACAACAATCAGTTCAGTCAACTTACATGGCCTCTTAATTAATTACAAACATCACAGTGAACAGACCACTCACCAATTTGACATGTTTGACTCAATATTTGCTTAAAAGGCCTTCAGCCCAGTTCTACTTCGGATTCGTTATTTTGGCTCTGATGAAGCGCAAATTAGCGAAACTAGTTAGCCAGCCAGACAGTGATTCTTTTTTTGTGAGGATATTTTTTGTGAGGATAATTCATTTTTGGGTGAGATCGTTTTCATTTCTTTTTTGTTGATACCTTTCTGTAAATCTTTTTGTGTGTTCTTAAAACCAAAAATGGCCAGAAAAAATGCCACAAATACGGGTAGTAGAGGACGGGATTTTGGTAACCCGCCGTCCAACAATTCGAAAACAAAAAGCAGGGTTTATCAGTCCGATTCGGCCTTTGCTGGACTTGTTAAACTGCTGTACGGTGTGTTGCAGTGCATCCACCACATTGGGTTACTGGAGGAGAATCTAGTCAATTCGACCCTCCCAAAATCACTAGCAAGGAAGGTGGAGGAGCTTAACTCCTTCATCAAACCGGCACGTCCAAATTTAGACATTACTTTCGACTTGAACTTGACAAATCAAAATTGGGCCAATCAAACCATGAACGTGTTGATTAAGCATTATGCTAATTCTCTAAAACTACTGAAGTCTAAGATTATTTCGGCCATGTCATCAAAAAACTTAGACTTCGATCGTGCTCAATTTACTGCTATCAAGTGGGGAAGAAAAAACTACAAAACAAAATTAACCGATTCTAGTCTGTCGGAATTTTCCCGTTATCTTTCGGACCTTCTCCCCAACACAGAGAATAGTGTGGGTAGTTCTTGTCAAACTACTACTCCTCTGCCACAAAGACAAAAACGAGCACGATCCCCACGTGTTAACACCCCTTCCAACGGTCCTGACCTTAAGGCAACACCGCCCATTGCCAAAAGGTCCACTGCACCTCACCTAACACCACTGCCTAACTCACCACCCACCCCACCTATCCCATCTAACTCATGTAGTTCAGTACCTCGTCTGGGAACTTCTTTTGCTGACGCATTAAAGTCTCCCACCGCCCCGAATCGCAACTCTGGGCGGGATACAAATTTTCGACAAACAAAATTCTATCAATTTCGGCACAACGTTTCGGACAAATCTCAATGGCGCCTTCCAGAAATTAAGAAAAAAACTCTTCTTTTTGGCTCATCAAATCTCTCCAGAATTAATTTGGACACGCATCCTGAGGTGCAAGTAGAATGTTACCCAGGCGCCAATTTTAATCATTTTCGGACCATGGCCTCAAATTATAAGGGCAAGTCTCAACCCGAAACCATTGTTCTTAACATTGGTATAAACTCAAAAGATCAAAATCCAACCAGTGCAATAAATCAGTTGCGAAACATGATAAGCTCGATTCGGAAATGTTTCCCTAGGTCAAAAATACTTTTTATCGAGCTTAACTTTTCGGACAGACTTTTGGCTAGTCAAAAAACCTGCCTCAACCAAATAAATTTGGCTGCAAAAACAATGAGGAACATACAAATTATACCTGCGCTTCACGCGTGTGATTTTGAGGTTGGGCAGGACAACATTCACTGGACAGAAACAACTGCCAATAAACTTTATCGCAGTTGGATGAGGTACTTAAATTTAAACTAAGGCCGGGAAAGGGTAATGTCCACCCTGATTTAGGACTAGGAACTAACATTGTTAACCTAACTGGTGACACTAACCTTCTAACATCCGCTGAAAAATCATTACTGGACAGGGGTTTGAATTTTGTTCCCACACCCCAACCAAAAACAGGCTTAGAGGCTAAACTTGACAATGGTGTAATGGATACGGCAGTTTTTGACCACAAAATGAAACTGGCCGACTATTTTCGGCGTTCAACTGGAGAAAAAATCCCATTCACGGAAAACTCCGGCTGGTTACCCCCAAACTCTAGTGTAGATCCTGAAATCATTAAAGCTCATAAAAGGATAGTGGAAAAAGTGGGTGATATGACAGTTTACACAAATCAGCAAAATCTTTCTGTCATGGAACGTCGTGCTCTCACCAAACTACGCAAAAACCGCAAAATTGTTATAAAACCTGCAGATAAAGGGTCAGCCACTGTCATTCTATCAAGGGAGAACTATATCCGGGAAGCCCATCGACAGCTTAATAATTCAAAGTACTACAAAAAATTAGACAAAGCTATTTGGCCTGAAAATTGTAAAAAGTTCAATGCAATTATTCACCGTCTAAAAGATCAGGGACATATAAATAAAAAACAAGTAAAATATTTAGAAGCCAGGTCACAATCACAAACCCGGAAATTTTATTTACTTCCAAAAATCCACAAGCCAGTCGATACATGGACCGATATTAACACACCACCCGGTCGTCCAATCATTTCAGACTGTGGATCAGAATCGTACAATATTTCAGAATACATAGATTTTCACTTAAAACCAATTGCAAATAGACATGAAAGCTTTGTGAAAAACACTGAAGATCTTCTATCAAAATTATCAAAAACCAAAATCCCAAAAGATTCATTCTTGGTTACCCTTGATATTGACTCCATGTACACCAACATAGGTATTGATGCGGGCATTGATTCAGTTAAGAGAGCATTCGATAAGTACCCAGATACAAACAGACCAGATACGAACATTATTGAGCTGTTAGAATTAAGCCTAAAAGGAAATGATTTTGAGTTTGATGGAGAAATGTATCAGCAAGTGTGTGGTTGTGCTATGGGCAAACGTTTTAGTCCAAACTTTGCATCTATCTATGTCGCCGAATGGGAAGAGGCTGCTTTAAAGAAATCGAGTAAAACACCTCTTTTGTACCTCAGATATCTCGACGATATACTTATCATTTGGCCACATTCTAAACAAGAATTTTGGAACTTTTTTGAGCTATTAAATCAACAGGATGACAATATCAAACTTAAGGCCACCATATCAGATAAATCAGTTGACTTTTTGGATGTAACAATTTATAAAGGTACACAGTTTGAAACATCAGGTTACCTAGACTACAAAGTGTTTTTCAAACCAACAGACACACACCAACTTCTCCACTGTAAGTCTTTTCACCCATGCCACACCTTTAAAGGCATTGTTAAATCTCAGATTATTAGATTTCACAGAAATTCGAGTAACAAACAGAATTTCAATGAGGCTTGTTCACTTTTATTTAGTGCTTTAAAACCTAGGGGATATTCAAAACGGTTTTTAAGAAAAATTAAATCTGAAACTGTTCGAGAATTAGAAAATCCCTTTAGGGCAACTGAAGACTATAAACCATACAAACTTCAGCATAACCAATCACCTCAAATAAGCACTGGCTCCTCTACTACTTGTGCCAAAACCAGGTGTAGACTTCACAACTTACTTAAAACGCAGTCGACTTTCAAAAGTCAACAGACCAAAATTGAATATCAAATTCGGACAGACATGAACTGTGATTCGAAAAATGTAGTATATCTAATCACCTGTAATTTATGTAAAAAACAGTACGTAGGACAAACGCAAAACCAACTGAGAATTAGAGCAGTTTGTCACAAGTATGATATTCGGCATGAAGTTGACACCCCTGTCGCCAATCACTTCAATCTACCTGACCATTCGTTAGATGAAAATTTTGAAATAATTCCAATTGAACAACCCCTGATACTTGGTTCAAAAGACGAAACAGACCTCTTGAGACTTGAACGAGAGGCCTTCTGGATTCGTACATTACAGACAAAACAGCCATTTGGAATCAACGTTGAATCTGGTAAAGCTGTAAAAAGAGATAAAATAATTTTTCCAATAATTTACAGTCGACGTAGCGTTGATATTGGTAAACTTATGAAGGAGGAGTTTTTAAATCTGCAAACTGTTATGAAAAACCCTATTACAGTACGTCCGGTCATTGCATATAGAAAAAATCCAAGTCTCAAGGATATCTTAGTCTCCACCCGACTACACGCCGCTTAAGCCTCTAAGCTCCATTTTTCAGTGGTTGGTTTGTTGTTATCCCTTTCCTAACAATTTTTTAAAAACAAATACATCGTATCCGGCTGTAAACAAAACATAGTACTAGCCAAATAAATTTAAAACAAGACCGAAAAACAGTTATATTTTGTATATCACAACGGTCAATTTAAAATCAATTTCGAATCCCTGGGGCAAAATTAGAAAATAACAATTTTTTAGTTTTTAAAAAATTCCTGAGCCAGTGCGTTCATTCATTCTTAAATACATACATGCGAGTGCCAGGTATTCATTTTTGTTCCCATTAAAATCATATATCTCTGGTTTTTTAACACTGTCGACGAATCCGAAGTACTAATTAAAATATCTCTGGGTTCTGTTTTTTTATTTTTTAGATTAATATTTTGGCGCTTTTTAATACTTTTTCACCAAATATGTAAATGTTGTTTAAAACTTTTTTTGAAGTCAAATTTCCTACTTTTTTTTGTTTAGATCAATATTTTTTTTTTTTTTTTTTTCAAACATTCTTTGGTTTTATTATTCAATTCCAAATCATCAGTTACAAGTCATACATGCCTGCACATTGCAAGATGTAAGAGATACCACCATTGATCAATTACTGTTAAGCAAACAAAAGAAAATGTACCTACTTAGCACCCAAGGAGTGAACTCACCCATTGTCACCATTGGTGTAATAAGCCTCTAGGAAGGTGACGTTAATTGCTAACAACAATCAGTTCAGTCAACTTACATGGCCTCTTAATTAATTACAAACATCACAGTGAACAGACCACTCACCAATTTGACATGTTTGACTCAATATTTGCTTAAAAGGCCTTCAGCCCAGTTCTACTTCGGATTCGTTATTTTGGCTCTGATGAAGCGCAAATTAGCGAAACTAGTTAGCCAGCCAGACAGTGATTCTTTTTTTGTGAGGATATTTTTTGTGAGGATAATTCATTTTTGGGTGAGATCGTTTTCATTTCTTTTTTGTTGATACCTTTCTGTAAATCTTTTTGTGTGTTCTTAAAACCAAAAATGGCCAGAAAAAATGCCACAAATACGGGTAGTAGAGGACGGGATTTTGGTAACCCGCCGTCCAACAATTCGAAAACAAAAAGCAGGGTTTATCAGTCCGATTCGGCCTTTGCTGGACTTGTTAAACTGCTGTACGGTGTGTTGCAGTGCATCCACCACATTGGGTTACTGGAGGAGAATCTAGTCAATTCGACCCTCCCAAAATCACTAGCAAGGAAGGTGGAGGAGCTTAACTCCTTCATCAAACCGGCACGTCCAAATTTAGACATTACTTTCGACTTGAACTTGACAAATCAAAATTGGGCCAATCAAACCATGAACGTGTTGATTAAGCATTATGCTAATTCTCTAAAACTACTGAAGTCTAAGATTATTTCGGCCATGTCATCAAAAAACTTAGACTTCGATCGTGCTCAATTTACTGCTATCAAGTGGGGAAGAAAAAACTACAAAACAAAATTAACCGATTCTAGTCTGTCGGAATTTTCCCGTTATCTTTCGGACCTTCTCCCCAACACAGAGAATAGTGTGGGTAGTTCTTGTCAAACTACTACTCCTCTGCCACAAAGACAAAAACGAGCACGATCCCCACGTGTTAACACCCCTTCCAACGGTCCTGACCTTAAGGCAACACCGCCCATTGCCAAAAGGTCCACTGCACCTCACCTAACACCACTGCCTAACTCACCACCCACCCCACCTATCCCATCTAACTCATGTAGTTCAGTACCTCGTCTGGGAACTTCTTTTGCTGACGCATTAAAGTCTCCCACCGCCCCGAATCGCAACTCTGGGCGGGATACAAATTTTCGACAAACAAAATTCTATCAATTTCGGCACAACGTTTCGGACAAATCTCAATGGCGCCTTCCAGAAATTAAGAAAAAAACTCTTCTTTTTGCTCATCAAATCTCTCCAGAATTAATTTGGACACGCATCCTGAGGTGCAAGTAGAATGTTACCCAGGCGCCAATTTTAATCATTTTCGGACCATGGCCTCAAATTATAAGGGCAAGTCTCAACCCGAAACCATTGTTCTTAACATTGGTATAAACTCAAAAGATCAAAATCCAACCAGTGCAATAAATCAGTTGCGAAACATGATAAGCTCGATTCGGAAATGTTTCCCTAGGTCAAAAATACTTTTTATCGAGCTTAACTTTTCGGACAGACTTTTGGCTAGTCAAAAAACCTGCCTCAACCAAATAAATTTGGCTGCAAAAACAATGAGGAACATACAAATTATACCTGCGCTTCACGCGTGTGATTTTGAGGTTGGGCAGGACAACATTCACTGGACAGAAACAACTGCCAATAAACTTTATCGCAGTTGGATGAGGTACTTAAATTTAAACTAAGGCCGGGAAAGGGTAATGTCCACCCTGATTTAGGACTAGGAACTAACATTGTTAACCTAACTGGTGACACTAACCTTCTAACATCCGCTGAAAAATCATTACTGGACAGGGGTTTGAATTTTGTTCCCACACCCCAACCAAAAACAGGCTTAGAGGCTAAACTTGACAATGGTGTAATGGATACGGCAGTTTTTGACCACAAAATGAAACTGGCCGACTATTTTCGGCGTTCAACTGGAGAAAAAATCCCATTCACGGAAAACTCCGGCTGGTTACCCCCAAACTCTAGTGTAGATCCTGAAATCATTAAAGCTCATAAAAGGATAGTGGAAAAAGTGGGTGATATGACAGTTTACACAAATCAGCAAAATCTTTCTGTCATGGAACGTCGTGCTCTCACCAAACTACGCAAAAACCGCAAAATTGTTATAAAACCTGCAGATAAAGGGTCAGCCACTGTCATTCTATCAAGGGAGAACTATATCCGGGAAGCCCATCGACAGCTTAATAATTCAAAGTACTACAAAAAATTAGACAAAGCTATTTGGCCTGAAAATTGTAAAAAGTTCAATGCAATTATTCACCGTCTAAAAGATCAGGGACATATAAATAAAAAACAAGTAAAATATTTAGAAGCCAGGTCACAATCACAAACCCGGAAATTTTATTTACTTCCAAAAATCCACAAGCCAGTCGATACATGGACCGATATTAACACACCACCCGGTCGTCCAATCATTTCAGACTGTGGATCAGAATCGTACAATATTTCAGAATACATAGATTTTCACTTAAAACCAATTGCAAATAGACATGAAAGCTTTGTGAAAAACACTGAAGATCTTCTATCAAAATTATCAAAAACCAAAATCCCAAAAGATTCATTCTTGGTTACCCTTGATATTGACTCCATGTACACCAACATAGGTATTGATGCGGGCATTGATTCAGTTAAGAGAGCATTCGATAAGTACCCAGATACAAACAGACCAGATACGAACATTATTGAGCTGTTAGAATTAAGCCTAAAAGGAAATGATTTTGAGTTTGATGGAGAAATGTATCAGCAAGTGTGTGGTTGTGCTATGGGCAAACGTTTTAGTCCAAACTTTGCATCTATCTATGTCGCCGAATGGGAAGAGGCTGCTTTAAAGAAATCGAGTAAAACACCTCTTTTGTACCTCAGATATCTCGACGATATACTTATCATTTGGCCACATTCTAAACAAGAATTTTGGAACTTTTTTGAGCTATTAAATCAACAGGATGACAATATCAAACTTAAGGCCACCATATCAGATAAATCAGTTGACTTTTTGGATGTAACAATTTATAAAGGTACACAGTTTGAAACATCAGGTTACCTAGACTACAAAGTGTTTTTCAAACCAACAGACACACACCAACTTCTCCACTGTAAGTCTTTTCACCCATGCCACACCTTTAAAGGCATTGTTAAATCTCAGATTATTAGATTTCACAGAAATTCGAGTAACAAACAGAATTTCAATGAGGCTTGTTCACTTTTATTTAGTGCTTTAAAACCTAGGGGATATTCAAAACGGTTTTTAAGAAAAATTAAATCTGAAACTGTTCGAGAATTAGAAAATCCCTTTAGGGCAACTGAAGACTATAAACCATACAAACTTCAGCATAACCAATCACCTCAAATAAGCACTGGCTCCTCTACTACTTGTGCCAAAACCAGGTGTAGACTTCACAACTTACTTAAAACGCAGTCGACTTTCAAAAGTCAACAGACCAAAATTGAATATCAAATTCGGACAGACATGAACTGTGATTCGAAAAATGTAGTATATCTAATCACCTGTAATTTATGTAAAAAACAGTACGTAGGACAAACGCAAAACCAACTGAGAATTAGAGCAGTTTGTCACAAGTATGATATTCGGCATGAAGTTGACACCCCTGTCGCCAATCACTTCAATCTACCTGACCATTCGTTAGATGAAAATTTTGAAATAATTCCAATTGAACAACCCCTGATACTTGGTTCAAAAGACGAAACAGACCTCTTGAGACTTGAACGAGAGGCCTTCTGGATTCGTACATTACAGACAAAACAGCCATTTGGAATCAACGTTGAATCTGGTAAAGCTGTAAAAAGAGATAAAATAATTTTTCCAATAATTTACAGTCGACGTAGCGTTGATATTGGTAAACTTATGAAGGAGGAGTTTTTAAATCTGCAAACTGTTATGAAAAACCCTATTACAGTACGTCCGGTCATTGCATATAGAAAAAATCCAAGTCTCAAGGATATCTTAGTCTCCACCCGACTACACGCCGCTTAAGCCTCTAAGCTCCATTTTTCAGTGGTTGGTTTGTTGTTATCCCTTTCCTAACAATTTTTTAAAAACAAATACATCGTATCCGGCTGTAAACAAAACATAGTACTAGCCAAATAAATTTAAAACAAGACCGAAAAACAGTTATATTTTGTATATCACAACGGTCAATTTAAAATCAATTTCATTCTTAAATACATACATACATACATACATACGTACGTACATACATACATACATACATACATATATACATACATACATACATACATACATATATACATATATACATATATACATACATACATACATACATATATACATATATACATATATACATATATACATATATACATACATACATACATACATACATACATACATACATACATACATACATATATACATACATACATACACACATAAATACATACATACGTACGTACGTACATACATACATACATTGGGTGCCACAGGTTCGGGTCTCGGTAACGGCATGAGGAAATTTGTGAAGGCAATAAAGGATTTTAATATCCCCTGTGCCAGTGCGTCATTGAATATATGTATGTTTAAGTCAAAACCCGACATACATACAATAGAGATATTCAAAATATAAAAATACATACATACATACATACATACGTACGTACATACATACATACATACATACATACATACATACATACAGGGTGTATACTACCAAACCAAATCCCATTGACGACAATAGTAACATATGTTGCTAAAACTCCTACCTAAAGCGTATCAATTGACATAAACATCACAGATATAAATACTACCACCCCTAACTCTTAAAGTGAATGAGAGATAAATGGGGGCTGAAGCTGCTCATTTCAGAGATAACGAATAGCGTCTATGACTACCCTAGTTCCGCACAAAATTCGAGTACTTTTTGTTTTATACAGGTACCCCATACATGTTTCAAGCACAAGGTTAAATGACACCGTGGTACTAGATGAAATAAAACTGAATAAATGTTTTGCTCACATGAAAAACAGTTTTCTTTACACCCAACATTCTCACATTTATCACCAATCAGAGGACTGGTGGTGTTAATTTCTTTATCAAAAGTTCGGTGCACCTCGAAATTTGACCCAGCCGGGAGTTATGTGCGTCCGTGCGTGCGTGCGTGTATATTAGCATTTTTTTTCGATCAGATATTTTAATGTTGTATGGATAGCTTTTCCATATCAATTTTTCTATTAAATGTAAAATGTTCATATGTCTCATATTAACTGGGAATAACATCAGTGTGTAGAAAATCAGGAGCTGAAGACGTCTATTTTTAAAACGTTTACCCCTACTTGGAAACACTGGATCCGCCCACGAGCAAAGCCCACACTACTCACTATTTAGCATAAGGTAATACATACACATGTGGAGTATTTCCTGGAAAATGTTGGGTTTTGTTAAAGGGATACTGTGACAGATTTAAGGACCTTATTTATCTAAAAATGGATAATAAATAGAAATTACATTACTTCTTAGAAACCAAATCTACCTATTGCATCACCTTAACAGAACTATGATGGAGTGAAATCCATGTCAACTCTCTCGGCAATTTTAGTTTTTGAATTATGGACCATTGCCATAATTCAATTATTTTTACAAAACATCATTAATAAATGGAGAATGGTGGTTATAAAGATGGTCGAATAAAGTACATTTAAGGACAAATCAAATTATTTTTGCTCAGGTAATACTGATCATTAAATTGGTCAGTGGTCTGTGACAGTATGCCTTTAAATGGCCAGATAAAACTCAAGTTTATAAGCCAGATGCAAAAAATATGTGCATCCGTGTTGTATATATAAAAAATAAAAACCTGCTTGCTAATTTGTTAATGAGCATGGAAATCCTTGCCTGTGCTTTACATTTGGTCCTCAAATATGAAAGCCATTAGTAACCCCCACCCCCACCCCCACACCCCAAAAACCACCCGTTCCAATGGGGAAAAAAACCCCGAGCGACTAAATCACCATACACGGCATAAGCTATATCTCCTTTAATTACTTCTTCCCCTTCTTTTAATAATTGATGTTGGCGCAACGTGTGTGTATGGTATGGCGTGTCTTGCTGACGTGTTCCACGTTGCTGTTCTAGCGCCGAGTCGGGCCCGTCGGTCGCATTGACTGTACTGGTTGAAGACGTCAACGACGAGGTGCCCACCATAACGAGGTCGAGAATTCGACGCATAGCGGAAGAACTTCCGGTTGGAACCCGGCTTGCCGGTCTCTTCTCAGTCACGGACCGAGATGATGGTGACACACATACGTTTCAGCTTACAGGTGTGTTCAAGTCCCTCTCTGTCTCCCTCTCTGTCTGTCTCTCTGTCTCTGTCTGTTTGTATGTCCGTCTATCTCTCTCTCTCTCTCTCTCTCTCTCTCTCTCTCTCTCTCTCTCTCTCTCTCTCTCTCTCTCTCTCTCTCTCTCTCTCTCTCTCTCTCTATCCGTCTTTTTCTCGTCCTCTCTACTTATTTCTCCATCTCTTCCACTCTCTCGTCGTCGTCTCTCTCTCTTCCGTTCCCGCTCTCTCTATTTTCCTTTCTGTCTCTCACTGTCTCCAAGAGTTGGCACACTTTCGAATCTTGCTGAGAGGTCCTTAAACCAACATTCCTTTCTTTCCGCCCCCCCCCCCCCCCTCCCTCATTACAGGACGAGACGCTCACTACTTCGATGTTGACGCTCACCGCAACTTCATCATCAAAAAGCGCCTTGACGCCGACAGCACCGACGGAGACGACGATATTGCGGCCGATAACGCGTCAACGTTGGGCTCTGTCGAGATGCCAAGATGGCGGAATGCTAACCTGAATCTGAGTCTGACGGTGAGGGATGAGGCCGGTCACACTAGAACAAGCAAGTTATACCTCTCCGTGATGAACCTCAACGACAACCCGCCCGTGTTCTCGTCTCAAATCTACTACGTCAACGTCACTGAGAATATGACTGATGGTACGGGTGAAACTTGGTTCACATAAAAAATGTGTGTGCGTGTGTGTTTGTGTGTGTGTGCGTGCATGTGTGTGTGTGCGTGTATGTGTGTGTGTCTATATATATATATACAGTAGAATCTCATTGGCTGGAACGCCCAACGGTCGAACATACCGGTATTCTCGATCCAAGAACAATGTCCCGATTTTTTCCGAAGAAATAAAAAAATTAAAAAAAAATTTTATCCACCCTTTTACGTCAGTCTCAAAATAAGTTATTATAAATTCGGAAGTGGAACGAATTAATCCTAGATCATATGCCGGCTTATCATGTTGTTTATTTAGCACCTATCGGTAATTATCTTTCTAGTAAAGACAATTGTACTACGATAATCGTTAGCTGATTGAACCTTGCCTGTAACACCAATCAATTGGTGAGCCTACAGGAGAGATCAATGTAATGTAGTGATTGCAACAATAACAGGTAAAGGCCCTCCGCCTGTGCTTCATGCATTCATTTTTTTCTCAGCGTTGTCAATATGTCGCAAAAGATTCTACAACAACATAGTAAAGAACGATTTTTTAAATAAATACATATTTATATATACAGACTACCAGTGTGTTTGTTATTTGTTTATTTAACGGTGATAAATAACAGTTACAAATATGTATCTCATCCGACATTTGACGACGACTTCGTTACTCATGAGTCAATCGGACCATCTCGACCAGTTTTACGGAAATATGCGAGGTGTTCCGATTGCTTTTTATGTTACAGAAGCACCTGACAACGACAGAAGGCATGGTTCGAACTACCAAATGGGTCGAACAGACTGATGCACCGACAGTGTTCGAGCCAATGAGATTCTACTATATATATGCTTTACCTTGGTATTGATACGGTATCCGGTATTGATATAGTGCCCATATCAAGCAGTATTTTATGTATACCTATCTCTAAACGAATGCCCAAGTTAGACCCTTTTCCTTGTTGATATCCAACCCATTTTTTTGTTTAGGATAGGTAGGTATTCTAACAGGTACCATTGCTCATCTCCCGACCCACAGGTAAACGCCTACAGTTCAATAGACTACAGAAGTAATACATGTAGAACCACAATAATCAATGTCAAATACTTAGTATGTCATAAACATTTTTTTATTATGCATCATTGGTATTGTGTGACACTGTGTGATCATCAAATAATATGAAATAGATTTGGAAAAGTTACAATATAGCGGTAATGTTATACTCAGTCTTCAGGTACACTGTAGTCAGTCGTTCACTGAAACTCCGATGTTTCTTTGTTGGTTTACCGGTCTCGGTGGCGTCGTGGCAGGCCATCGGTCTACAGGCTGGTAGGTACTGGGTTCGGATCCCAGTCGAGGCATGGGATTTTTAATCCAGATACCGACTCCAAACCCCGAGTGAGTGCTCCGCAAGGCTCAATGGGTAGATGTAAACCACTTGCACCGACCAGTGATCCATAACTGGTTCAACAAAGGCCAATAACGTTCGTTCGCACAAAGTGCATATACATGTTTTCCGGTCAGTCCTTTGGAAGTACTCCGCCCACGCGCTCTTCTTACCAGCCATTTTGTAGGTAATGTTGTGTCGTCATATGTATTTTTAGTGTTTTACTTAATGGCGGGAATTCTTATTTTTCAATACCGAAATGTTCGGTATTTTACGATTTGCTCGGTACGGTAAATCGGTGTTGCCACGACACCGATACCGAACGGTGTATACCGAATACCGCCCAGCTCTAACACACACACACACACACACGCACACACACGCACACACACACACGGAGAGACACACACACGCATACGAAGACACGCACATACACACATCTGTATTTGTTGCTTATTTCTTTTATTGGTTTGCCATTCAAGGGAAATAAGTCGTCAGGTATGATTCAGTACTAAGAAAGTTCGTTAGACCGGACTCTTTAAAGAACAACTTTACCGTCCGAATTATCGAGGTGTCACAGCAGTAGCAGGTTAAAGGCCTGTCACACCTAGTCAATTTGGCTCGCCGGAGCTATACCGGAGCACAAATTTGGCGATTTTCGAGGATCGGCAGCGCAACGGTATCACATCGCTAAGAACGGTAGTACATCGTCAGAACATCGGCGAACAAATTATCAACGGCAGGCGACGGTATACATTTTTGAACATGCAGTACAACGGCAGTACTCCGGTATGGCTTCGTTAATGTCGGTAGAGCACCTGTAGCGCCCCGTGATGGATCGGCGGCTCTCCGGTGGCCTCAATGTGTACCGTACTGGTACAGATGTGATACCGTAGTCCTGCCGATGTACTAACGATGTACTACCGTTCTTAGCGATGTGATACCGTACTACTACCGTACTAATACCGTAGTACTACCGTACTGCTACCGTTGTGCATTTTGCATATAAATAGGGGCACAGACTACCAGCCCGTCATTCCTTCATTTGTCACCGAGGATGGCAGACCTGTGGCTACACAATTATCAAATAGCCATGCTCCAACACCAGAACCTGGTGACTCAGTTGGCACTTCACCAGATCCAGGCCAGAAGGAGGAGAAGAAGAAGAAGAAGAAGAAGAAGAAGACCTCAAGTACCTCGAACAATCTGGGTGAGACCATGGATCAGCAGGCGTCGTCAGTTTGGCATGTAGAGGACCAGAGGGCCTTCAAGAACTTCCTCAGAATGCCCCCAGAGATGTACGATGAGCTGGTACAGCGAGTTAGTCCCAGGATCACCAAACAAAGAACCTGGTACAGGAAGCCCCTGGATCCTGCTCTGAAGATTGCCATCACTCTGTGCCACATCGCCTCTGGGACCAAATGCGCGGCCATGAAGTTTGGTTGGAGGGTACCCCACAACACCCAGTCACTGGCTGTGAGAGAAGTCTGCCAAGCCATCATTGACGAGTACTTGGACGAGGCGATGGCCTGCCCCACAACCCCTGAAAGCTGGCGTGAGATCTCAGACCAGTTCATCGAGAAGTGGAACTTCCCACATACCTGTGGTGCCCTTGATGGCAAGCACGTTGCCTGCAAGGCTCCTCCAAAGAGTGGTTCCGAGTATTATAATTACAAGGGGTTCTACTCCATCGTGCTCATGGCACTGGTAGATGCGGACTACAAATTCCTCTGGGCAGATGTGGGTAGTCAGGGAGCCTCGTCTGACGCCCATATCTACAACGAGTCTGAACTCAAAGAAATGGCTGAAGATGGAACCATTGGCTTCCCTGCTCCAGATCCTCTTCCTAATGACTACAAGGATGTGCCATACTTCTTCGTCGTTGAAGACGCGTTTGGCCTACGGAAGCACATGATGAAGCCATACACCTTGCGTGGTCTTACAGATGAAGAGAGGATCTTCAATTACAGACTGTCCCGAGTCAGAAGGGTTGTTGAAAATGCCTTTGGCATTCTGGCAAACCGCTTCCAGATTTTGCTTACCACAATGCAGCACCACCCATCCACCATCAAGATTATCGTGAAGGCATGCATTGTTCTCCACAACTTGATGAGGATGAGGTATCCAACACTGCAGAACCAGCAGCTAGACCGTGCGGAGAATGTCAACAGAGACTTGATCCCAGGAGCGTGGAGGCAGGGCAGAAACCTACAGGACATCCATGTCGTGGCCGGCTTCAACACCTCCAGCAAGGAAGGGAAGAAGCAGCGGAACCTGATCAAACATTGGGCCAACTCTGAAGTCGGTTCTGTGCCATGGCAAGACAGGATGTTGTAGAGGAGATGTGATTGTCATAATAAAAGATTTCTACACTCTAACAACAGTGTTTAGAAAGTGAAGGCAACATGTGTTTAGATGGTTTATGTTTAGATATTAAATATTTGGTGTTTAGAAATTGAACATTTAGTGTTTACATATTTGACATGTTTTGAGATTAAACGCTTTAGATATCTGACAAACGTTTAATCTCTAAACATGTCAAATATCTAAACACCAAATGTTCAATTTCTAATCCTTGTGACTTGATATTTAATCTGATATACAATTCACACATCTTCTTTACATTTTTTTGCAATCACCAACAATGTTAAATTGTACCTTTAATAAAATAATATACTGAAAGAAGATCCATTGGAAGCAAGGTTCAGATATAGTAAGTTAAAAATAGCAGATTCGCTTTTATTGAGTATGTTCATGAAAAGTGTAGGGTAGTGTAGTGCACATGATATAACTCCAGATTTAAGTTGACAAAACTTTTATTAAAATACAACACATACAAAGATGATAATATCTCCAGTAAAGACACATGACACCACACACAGTCACTATCTGCACTATCCGTACTGGCACACACCGTCACTATCCATTATACTGGTCTTGTGGTGGTGGAGTGTCCATTGGCCCTTCAGCATCGTTCAGGAGGCTCGTGTCCAACACTGCCGAAAGGTTTGAAATGTTCCCCAAATTAATGCTACCAGCCAAGAAGGGGAGGGGCGAGTGCAGTGTCGCTGCAGCTGTACTCGAAGTACAGGACACGGAGGAGGAAGAGGATCGAGGTTGCTGCTGTTGCTCCTCCTGCTGCTGCAAATAGGACACGGTGGAGGAGGGCTGCTGTGTATGCTGCCGCGGCTGCAGGATAGTGTGGGTTGGAGGAGGTAGCATCTAGTACTGCTGGGGCTGCTGGAGCAGGTCGGGCTGCTGGAAGTACCTCTCCATGTACTCCGGTGTCTGGGAGTTCCACACTGAAGAAGGTGGTGGCTGGTGTTTTCACATGGCAGGCATTGGCTGGTACTGCTCAGATGAGGATGGTGATGAGGCGGCGCCAAACGCAGGTCCTGAAGATGGCCGCACTGACTGAGGGATGTTGGGGGTTGCCAGGGTGGGTCTCATGGGCGATATCTCCATGTCCTCCTCGTCACTATCCACCAGCATGAGATCAGACAGCACCTTGTTGATGTCCCTCATTGCCGTCGTGTACGTCTTATCAGACATGGTGAGAAGACTGTCCTTGACGTAGTTGGCGAAGGCGCTGTGAGCAGTGGGCTTGACGGGGTGGCGCTGTGCTGTGAGGTCCTTCAGGATCTCCCCTGACTGCTGGACGCTTTCCTGTAGGGCGGAGAGGAGGAGGATGTCCGGGTCTTCCTGGGGACGCCGCTGCTTGCGTGAAGAGGTAGGGGTAGGGGTGTCCAGCTCCACGGCGGCAGCTCCAATCTCAGCACAGGCAGCCTCAGCAGCTTCGAGGTCACCAGCATGAGCCTCAATGGTAGCCTTCAACTGCAAAGACAAATGTAGAAAATCATAATTAAAATGAATGCAAAAAATATGTCACTGTCATGAAATTGAATTAAAATTGTAGTATACTTACACTTTTTATGGGCGCAGCCTTGGTCTTGAGGAGCTTGGTGTGCGTGTCACGGGCAGAGGTGTACCAGGTCAAAATGGTCTCGTACGACTTTCCCATGAGGGCAGCCTGGTCCTTTCACAGCTTTTTCTTCTTGTCCCGGCACTTGTAGTCCATCATGAGTGTGTTCCACGGGATGGGGTTGTCCTCCAGCCAGTCCACCATCTGGTTCTCCTCCTGGAGTGTCAGGCTGCTAGTGTTCTTTTGAGTCCCTGCCTTCCGCTTGGCCTTGGAGGAGACGGAAGCAACTGTAGAGGTGGAGCTGGCGGTGGAGGTCACTGAGGCATTGGAGCCCGCTGAAGATTGGGAGGCCACTGAGGACCGGGACTCAGGAGAAGGTTCACGGGAGGAGTCATGAGGAGAACTAGGCGATCTTGGAGCAGGTTCATCAGGTTCATCAGCAGCAGCGTCAGCCAGGGGACCAGGGGCTTGGGGTGTTGTTGAAGTGTTCTTGCCACGACCTCGTCGGCCCTTGGGAGACTTGGGAGCCGGCTTCGCTTTCTTCTTAGGAGGTGGCTTAGCAGGTTCCTTCCGCTTGGATGGCATGGCCTGAACGTAGTAGTTGTAGTAGTATTAATCATTGTTGTCAGCTCGGCGTCTACGGCAGGAATGGTGAGGTTCTCCAAGAGGGGCCCATATTTATACAGATTAGTCACGTAGCCGTGGCGACACTTCGGTATCACATCGGTAGCACTTCGGTAGTGCATCGGCAGTACAACGGCAGCGCCTCGGTATAACATCGGCGGCGCATCGGTAACACTAAGGTGACAGAAAAGTGGTATTCGGTAGCACATCGGCTCTTACATCGGTAGGACAACGGTAGAACAACGGTATGACAACGGGAACGCTGGTACTACATCGGTATTGCTACGGCCAATTGTGATTTTTCAAGTGCTTTCTCGACGGAGCTCTGCCGATTTTCTCGCCGTTGTTAATTGTGTTCTCCGGTTTAGTCCCGGCGAGGTACATCGGTAGTGAATGACAGGCGCTTTACCGAGCGACGCAGACTGAAGCATATCGACGCGTTCTCATGTACCGTTGGGCCCAGTAGGGTACATGCAATGTTTTATACTCTTCAAAAAAGGTAGGAGAACCTGAAATATTAATCTTAATATCAACTATTAAGCTTAGACCGAACATACGTTTTGACCACAGACATCCTAGTAAAGAACGTTCAGGGCCCTGTTCCAGGAAGCGATCTTAGCCCTAAGATTACCTTAAGCGCACAGCTACCCTATGCCCTTAAGTTGATCTTAGGGCTAAGATCGCTTCGAGGAACTGGGCACTGGTCTGTTTATGAACACATCGAAACACATTCCATTGTTTGCACATGCATCACGCGGTTGCCCCGTACACGTGCATAGAGTGTCATTCTTGATTTTGACAATTTCCAGGAAGGTCCATTAATCACTGTGGAACATTATTTCTTTTAATCTAATTCATTCTGTTGATCATACATTTGCTATTGTTTTTGTTTTTTAGTCATTTTTATTGTTTGAATCTGCGATTTATTGATTAAAAAACGTCAGCTTTCAAATTTCACTTCTGACCTCAATCGTCCTTCAAGATCTTTAGTGGTCATAAAACCTACTGTAATACTTAACTACAGGTTGTAATGTTTGCCCAATTAATTCACTATTATCATATAACTATTCCCACAGCTAATATACCTTACAATTTTGGCAATTGTAAATTCTTATTAGAGTTTCCCTACTTTTTTAAGACTATATTTTCAATCTGTGTCACTCTACGTCATTCTGCATCAGCCAGTTTGGTGCCCATTAAATGACTACACAACTAGAGCACACTGATTTACTAACCATCGACTATTGGATGTCAAACATTTGGTAATTCTGACATTTAGTCTCAGAGAGGAAACGCGCTACATTTTTTTTCATTAGTAGCAAGACATATTTTATATGTACCATTCCACAAACAAGATAGCACAAACCACGGTCTTTGATATACCAGTAGTGGTGCATTGACTGTAGAGAGAGAGAGAGAGAGAGAGAGAGAGAGAGAGAGAGAGAGAGAGAGAGAGAGAGAGAGAGAGAGAGAGAGAGAGAGAGAGAGAGATAGAGGTTATTACCAGAGCGTTTTTCGGTATCATCAATATCATATATTAGGAATAAAAATTGTATAATGCGAGCCTCTGGCGAGCATAATACATTACTTTTATTTCTAATATATGATATTGATGATACCGAAAAACACGAGGGTAATAATCTCTTTATCATATAATCTCAAGCTTAATGTAACCTGTTTTTGTAAACTGTACACACAACGTAAGAATATGTGGCGCGGTGTATTTTTGAATGGAAATGACGTCAAACTCGAATGACGTCATTTAGTATGTCCTTACTTCAAAATAAACTAGGGCCTAACGTTTTTTGTTTTCTGAACGCAGGACAGCTTTCAGTGTAAAATTGATAATGAAACGTTTTTATTTGATGACTATGAATGCATGCGTCAATTATGGAGTGTCACCCATGTACATTTTCTTAAATGTCAATAAACCTAGTGCCGTGACCTCCATTAATTTACATTTAATTTGCAAAGTTATCAAATTGTTAAAGTATATGATCTGAAAAATATCACATACTTTGATTGCACTGAAAATGTAAGATATTATATGATAAAGATATATATATATATATATATATATATATATATATATATATATTACTGAAAATATGTCCAATGAATTTGTATTCTAATTATTATTATTTATTTGTTTTATTCAGACCATCTGCTGGTGAAGCTGGATTGTTCTGATAGAGACGAACGTGGCCCATCGAAATTCAAAATGCGTCTCCATGACGACCACAAAGGGCGGTTCCGACTGAGTCGAGACCTACTGTTCGCGGTGCACAATCAGCTGGATTTCGAGGGCGCGGACCAGGCGTACCACCTGATAGTCACCGCAGAGGACGAACCGCTCACCCATCTCGACACGACGGTCATGACTGGCACAACGGTGGTGTACGTTCAGGTGGGCGTTTGTCTCTGTGTCTGTCCATGTATCTGTGTGTCTATCCATGTATTTGAGTGTCTGTATGGATGTCCATTTGTCTGTGTAGCTGTTCATGTGTCTGTCCATGTGTCTGTGTGTCTGTCTGCATGTCGGTTTCCGTTCCAATGTCCGAGTGTCTGTCTGAGTATCTGTCCGTATGTCCGAGTGTCTGTCCGTATGGGTGAGTGTCTCTCAGTAGGTATGTGTCCGTATGGCTGTATCTCTCAGTATGTCGCTGTGTCCGTATGCATGTAGCTTTCCCTGTGAATGTATATGTCCGTATGTCTGCCAGAAGGTCTGTCAGCATCTCAGTATGTACTAGCGTCTGTCCGTATGGCCGTGTGCCTGTCATATGCCCGAGTGTTTTTTCATAATATGTCTGGGTTTGTCTGTATATCCGAGTGTTCGTTCGTATATTTGTGTTCCAGTCCGTACGTATGTGTGCATGTCCGTAGGTCTGGTACAACTGATCTCTGTGCAAGTTTAGGTAGATGTATCGATGTTTGTCTTTCCTTATATTACATGATTGTATTTCTGAAAGCCTGTGTGTCTCTGGCTGTGTGTATGTGCCTACGTGCGTGCGTGTATGTGTGCGTTCATATATATATATATATATATATATATATAGAGAGAGAGAGAGAGAGAGAGAGAGAGAGAGAGAGAGAGAGAGAGAGAGAGAGAGAGAGAGAGAGAGAGAGAGAGAAGTGGGAAGAGAAGTATAGACGGAGGGATAGACAGATAGACAGACGGATAGAGAGACATAGTCAGAGGTGAGGGAGAAAGATAGGAGGACAGTGCGTGCGTGCGAGCGTCCATGCATGCATGCATGTGTATTTGAATGA
This sequence comes from Gigantopelta aegis, assembly GCF_016097555.1. Taxonomy (NCBI): domain Eukaryota; kingdom Metazoa; phylum Mollusca; class Gastropoda; order Neomphalida; family Peltospiridae; genus Gigantopelta; species Gigantopelta aegis. Next base: position 6,756,329 of record NC_054709.1, on the reverse strand, counting down.
AACGTGATATGCTTCTGTAGAAAAATTAGATATACGGCTAAAATAGTTTCTTCTTTTTGCCCTAACAGGTTCTGCCTAGAAATGAATTTCCTCCCACATGGAGCGCACCAGTTCCAGACTCAAGTGGCGCGTTTCCCGACATCTATCTGGAAGAAAACACGACTGTAGGCATGATAGTGACGACGTTCCACGCCAACGACACAGACATGGGTGCGCATGGAGCAATCAGCTACGACGTGAAAGGTATAGTGACAGGTTAGTGTTATTAATAGATTGATTTGATTGAGAAAAAAAAGTAAAACAAAACCAACGAAACCAACGAAACAAATAAACCAAAAACGAACAGACCAATACAGATGAAAAACAAGAAAAAAACAAGAAATACATGTATATATACCGCCCTCCACACAAAAACTAACAGACAAAAACAGATGAAAAACAAGAAAAAACAAGAAATACATGTATATATACCGCCCTCCACCAAAAAACTAACAGACAAAAACAAGAAAAAACCACAAGAAATACATGTTTATTACCTACGAGGTACAGCATAACGAGGTTCATATTTATCGTACGATTTCCCTCGTATGTCATAACTAAATCGTATGTCCTCCTGACATTGTCCTTTAACGATTGGCTGTTGTAAGAGTACATTTCTTTCTGATTGGCTGACACGACATTCCACAGATACTACTTTCTTCATTAATACATTTTTATTTCGAGTGTAAGCTGATCACATTACATAATGACAAATACGTGTTTTTAATTAATTTAATAAAACATTAATTGATTATTTATGATAACTTGTATTATATTACGATGTAGTTGTGACACATCAAACACTTAATTATGAATATAACGTTCACAACTGTTAGAAATCTATACTAAGGTCGACGAGTCACTTTTCACACCCTTGTTTTGGCTTCGTACATAATAAATGTAGCATATCTTACCGTAATTTCACTTGAAAGCCATATTTAGTAAAAGGTACAATGTTTTAATCACAAGATTTTCTTCAAACACAGTCAGGTGCGTTAATAATGTTTAAAAACAAAAACAAAATTCAATAGCAATTTTGCACTGGAATGTTTCCAGCATTCTTAAAAAGGAAACGTCATGTACCCAATTTACACATAAGGAGATGCAAAGTGACGTCATTGGAATACTGACGTCATTCAAATTCAAAACTAATTATTTCAATTACTGTGTATTTGTTTGCTTTTTAGTATACAAATGCTTTACAATTTACAGCTGTTGATGCATGTGTACTCTTTACTTATGGGCGTATAAATATCACGTAATTTAGAACAGGTTGTGATTTGGTTTTCAAGATATCAATGAACAAACATTACGCCGCCGTTAAGGAAACGTTACTTTGTAAACAATGACTGGAATGTTCATTTAGCAAGACAGTTCTAAGGTAATAAACAGAATATTACATTCGTGTCCATGACAGACGATGTTTACGACACTCGTGCCTAAATTATATGATAATTTAGGCACTCGTGTCGTAAACATCGTCTGTCATGGACACTCATATAATATCCTCTCTATATATACCGCCCTCCACCCAAAAACTAACAGGCAAAAACAGATAAAAAAACTAGAAAAAACAAGAAATACATGTATATACACCGCCCTCCACCCAAAACCTAACAGACAAAAACAGATAAAAAAACAAGAACAAACAACAAATACATGTATATATATCGCCATCCACCCAAAAACTAACAGACAAAAACAGATAAAATTTTTAAAAAAAAGAAGAAAAACCTAGAAATACATGTATATATACCGCCCTCCACCGAAAAACTAACAGAAAAAAACAGACAAAAAAAACCAAGAAAAAACAAGAAATACATGTATATATATATATATATATATATATATATATATATATATATATATATATATATATATATATATATATATATATACCGCCCTCCACCCCAAAACAACAACAACAAACAAAACTGCAGGTAGACAAAAATAAAGTAAAGAATAGAAAAAGAAAAGAAAAAGAAACATAACTCAGTTAAGTGTTTTAGCATAGACGTTAGATGCTGTTTGCGAGATGATTAAGGTGGGGATGGGTCGGTGGAAGGGTTGAATCTCTCTCTCTCTCTCTCTCTCTCTCTCTCTCTCTCTCTCTCTCTCTCTCTCTCTCTCTCTCTCTCTCTCTCTCTCTCTCTCTCTCTCTCTCTCTCTCTCTCTCTCTCTCTCTCTCCAGAAGTAATAGTAAATCTTACGGCAAAGATGAATTGTATTTGTAGAATGCAGTAAATTAATTTCAGGACATCTAGTTTTCAAAATGTTACTGGGGAGCATATCCTGAACCAAAGAAAACTTTACTTTGCGCCCTCGATCTCAGTCACCGTGTCTATGTATATTATATAACATTTAGTGAAATATCTTAAAATATCAGTGAAATAAAAGTGTTATCAGTCGCTCAGTGATGATAACACATTTTAGAGAGAAAATTTCACATATTTCACTCTAAAATGTATTATCGTCACTGTAGAAAGTGTCACCTTGACTGAGAAAGCCGGAACTATTTTGCTGCTGGCATTTGAAAAATAAAGGTAAATTGCCAAGTTATATAATAAATAGAACATTTTGTCAAATATTGTCAAATATGTCATATATTGTCAAATATGGTTTATATCTCATTTCGTGAAGTTTGCAATCATATATCACGAGTCGCGCGAGATATAAATCATATTTGAAAAAAACACACAAAAAACATGAAATATTCTCTATATATTTCCAGATATAGGGAAGAATGATTCAGAGTACTTTATTATTGGTAACGACACTGGTATATTGCGTCTTGTCGCTCCTCTTGATCGAGATCCTGCCACAGGAGGCGTTGAAGGCTACAAAGTTGTTGTCACGGCGACGGATGGCGAGACGCAGATCGATGCATCGCTGCTAATTAAAATCAACAACATCAACGACAACGTTCCGAAATTCAGCAAAACTTATTACGTCATCAACAATCCTTCTCAGGATGTGGGTGGCGGGCCACTGTTATCGTTTGACGTCACCGATGACGACATCACGTCAAACATTACCGTCACCATCATCTCCAACGTTACCGGTTTCTTGTTACACAGAGCGGAGTCAGGCATATGGAGGCTGGAATTAAAGCAAGTCGGGCAAAGCTCAGACTTTTCCTTTCCTAACAGAATACGTCTGCTAGCCAGTGACGGGGGTATTCCGGAAATGACGTCACGAGCAGACGTGATATTTATTTTTAGTCAGTGTGAGAAGAAAGAAGCGACCACGCAGACGACAGAAAGGACGTCAGCGCCCATGACAACTGTGGTTACCAAGGCAACTAGTACTCGAACACATATAGCCTCGACCAGTGAACCCACAACAGAAGAAGAAACAACAGTTACTGCTCTTCCCACAGCTATACTTGGTGAGACATGTTTGAGTCTGAACAATAAATGCGCTTCCTGTAAGTAAAACCGATCTATGCACAAGGCAGAGTAAAAATAGCATTTCTCAAAGTCGTAATGTTATCAATCACAGGCAGGTGCCTTGGCTGTAGAAGGATTTATTCCCCTCCCTAAGGGAATCTTTTGCACGACGTAACATCCTTTTCTGCGTTGCCTATAGGAGGACTGCCATTCCTAAGATTGGTTTAAAGTGACATACTCTAGTTTTAATTACGTCTAGGGTCTAGAAAGATAGCCTAAGCCGTGAAGATGTGATGGACATTCCGAGAACGAAATAAAATAACTTTGAACGAACAGTACCGTGCCATGCTATATGAGGATATATATATATATATATATATATATATATATATATATATATATATATATATATATATTGTTAAGATTGTCATTGTACTAGATAATGTAGTTTTTACTTTTGATTTATGTGTGTCACTCATCATTCAAGTCTGTTACTTGTGAATCATGTGTTACTTGTGATTCGTGTATGTTACTTGTGATTTATGTGTTACTTGTAATTCGTTTGTGTTACTTGTAATTCATTTGTGTTACTTGTTATTGATTAGTGTTATTGTAATTCATTTGTGCTACTTGTAATTCATGTGTTAATTGTTACTGATTTGTGTTACTTGTAATTAATGTGTTACTTGTAATTCATTTGTGTTACTTGTAATTCATGTATTACTTGTTATTGATTTGTGTTACTTCTAATTCGTTTGTGTTACTTCTGATTCATGTGTTACTTGTTATTGATTTGTGTTTCTTGTAATTCATGTGTTACTTGTAACTCATTTGTGTTACTTGTAATTCAGTTGTGTTACTTGTAATTCACGTGTTACTTGTTATTGAATTGAGTTACTTGTAATTGATTTGTGTTACTTGTAATTGATTTGTTTTACTTGTAAATCATGTGTTACTTGTTATTGATTTGTGTTACTTGTAATTAATGTGTTACTTGTAATTCATTTGTGTTACTTGTAATTCATGTATTACTTGTTATTGATTTGTTACTTGTAATACATTTGTGTTACTTGTAACTCATGTGTTACTTGTTATTGTTTTGTGTTACTTGTAATTAATGTGTTACTTGTAATTCATTTCTGTTACTTGTAATTCATGTATTACTTGTTATTGATTTGTGTTACTTGTAATTCATTTGTGTTACTTGTAACTCATGTGTTACTTGTTATGGATTTGTGTTACTTGTAATTCATGTGTTACTTGTTATTGATTTGTGTTACTTGTTATTGATTTGTGTTACTTATAATTCTTGTGTTACTTGTTATTGACTTGTGTTACTTGTAATTAATGTGTTACTTGTTATTCATTTGTGTTACTTGTAATTCATGTGTTACTTGTTATTCATTTGTGTTACTTGTAATTCATGTGTTACTTGTTATTCATTTGTGTTACTTGTAATTAATGTGTTACTTCTAATTCATTTGTGTTACTTGTAATTCATCAATTACTTGTTACTGATTTGTGTTACTTGTAATTCATTTGTGTTACATGTAACTCATGTGTTACTTGTTATTGTTTTGTGTTTCTTGTAATTATTGTGTTCCTTGTAATTCATTTCTGTTACTTGTAATTCATGTGTTACTTGTAATTCATTTGTGTTACTTTTAATTCATTCGTAATTCATGTATTACTTGTTATTGATTTGTGTTCCTTGTAATTCAGTTCTGTTGCTTGTAATTCATGTGTTACTTGTTATTGATTTGTGCTACTTGTAATTCATTTGTGTTACTTGTAATTCATTTGTGTTACTTGTAATTCATGTGTTACTTGTTATTGATTTGTGTTACTTGTTATTCATTTGTGTTACTTGTAATTCATGTGTTACTTGTAATTCATTTGTGTTACTTTTAATTCATTCGTGTTACTTGTAATGCATGTGTTACTTGTTATTGATTTGTGTTACTTGTTATTGATTTGTGTTACTTGTAATTCATGTGTTACTTGTTATTGCTTTGTGTTACTTGTAATTCATGTGCTACTTATAATTCATTTGTGTTACTTGTTATTCATTTGTGTTACTTGTAATTCATGTGTTACTTGTAATTCATGTGTTACTTGTAATTCAGTTGTGTTACTTGTAATTCATGTGTTACTTGTTATTGATTTGTGTTACTTGTAATTCATTTGTGTTACTTGTAATTCATGTGTTACCCGTGATTCATTTGCGTTATTGTTATTCGTGTGTGTCACTTGTGATTCATGTGTTACTTGTTATTTATTTGTGTTACTTGTAACTCATGTGTTACTTGTTATTCATTTTGTTACTTGTAATTCATGTGTTACTTGTTATTGATTTGTGTTACTTGTAATTCATTTGTGTTACTTGTAATTCATGTGTTACCCGTGATTCATTTGCGTTACTTGTTATTCGTGTGTGTCACTTGTGATTCATGTGTTACTTGTTATTTATTTGTGTTACTTGTAACTCATGTGTTACTTGTTATTCATTTTGTTACTTGTAATTCATGTGTTACTTGTTATTGATTTGTGTTACTTGTAATTCATTTGTGTTACTTGTAATTCATGTGTTACCCGTGATTCATTTGCATTACCTGTTATTCGTGTGTGTCACTTGTGATTCATGTGTTACTTGTTATTTATTTGTGTTACTTGTAACTCATGTGTTACTTGTTATTCATTTTGTTACTTGTAATTCATGTGTTACTTGTTATTGATTTGTGTTACTTGTAATTCATGTGTGTTACTTGTAATTCATGTGTTACTTGTTATTCATTTTGTTACTTGTAATTCATGTGTTACTTGTTATTGATTTGTGTTACTTGTAATTCATTTGTGTTACTTGTAATTCATGTGTTACCCGTGATTCATTTGCGTTACTTGTTATTCGTGTGTGTCACTTGTGATTCATGTGTTACTTGTTATTTATTTGTGTTACTTGTAACTCATGTGTTACTTGTTATTCATTTTGTTACTTGTAATTCATGTGTTACTTGTTATTGATTTGTGTTACTTGTAATTCATTTGTGTTACTTGTAATTCATGTGTTTTACTCGTGATTCATGAGTGTTACTCGTGATTCATGTGTGTTACTTGTAATTGATGCGTTACTTGTTATTGATTTGTGTTACTTGTAATTCATTTGTGTTACTTGTAATTCATGTGTTTTACTCGTGATTCATGTGTGTTACTTGTTATTAATTTGTGTTCCTTGTAATTCAGTTCTGTTGCTTGTAATTCATGTGTTACTTGTTATTGATTTGTGCTACTTGTAATTCATTTGTGTTACTTGTAATTCATTTGTGTTACTTGTAATTCATGTGTTACTTGTTATTGATTTGTGTTACTTGTTATTCATTTGTGTTACTTGTAATTCATGTGTTACTTGTAATTCATTTGTGTTACTTTTAATTCATTCGTGTTACTTGTAATGCATGTGTTACTTGTTATTGATTTGTGTTACTTGTTATTGATTTGTGTTACTTGTAATTCATGTGTTACTTGTTATTGCTTTGTGTTACTTGTAATTCATGTGCTACTTATAATTCATTTGTGTTACTTGTTATTCATTTGTGTTACTTGTAATTCATGTGTTACTTGTAATTCATGTGTTACTTGTAATTCAGTTGTGTTACTTGTAATTCATGTGTTACTTGTTATTGATTTGTGTTACTTGTAATTCATTTGTGTTACTTGTAATTCATGTGTTACCCGTGATTCATTTGCGTTATTGTTATTCGTGTGTGTCACTTGTGATTCATGTGTTACTTGTTATTTATTTGTGTTACTTGTAACTCATGTGTTACTTGTTATTCATTTTGTTACTTGTAATTCATGTGTTACTTGTTATTGATTTGTGTTACTTGTAATTCATTTGTGTTACTTGTAATTCATGTGTTACCCGTGATTCATTTGCGTTACTTGTTATTCGTGTGTGTCACTTGTGATTCATGTGTTACTTGTTATTTATTTGTGTTACTTGTAACTCATGTGTTACTTGTTATTCATTTTGTTACTTGTAATTCATGTGTTACTTGTTATTGATTTGTGTTACTTGTAATTCATTTGTGTTACTTGTAATTCATGTGTTACCCGTGATTCATTTGCATTACCTGTTATTCGTGTGTGTCACTTGTGATTCATGTGTTACTTGTTATTTATTTGTGTTACTTGTAACTCATGTGTTACTTGTTATTCATTTTGTTACTTGTAATTCATGTGTTACTTGTTATTGATTTGTGTTACTTGTAATTCATGTGTGTTACTTGTAATTCATGTGTTACTTGTTATTCATTTTGTTACTTGTAATTCATGTGTTACTTGTTATTGATTTGTGTTACTTGTAATTCATTTGTGTTACTTGTAATTCATGTGTTACCCGTGATTCATTTGCGTTACTTGTTATTCGTGTGTGTCACTTGTGATTCATGTGTTACTTGTTATTTATTTGTGTTACTTGTAACTCATGTGTTACTTGTTATTCATTTTGTTACTTGTAATTCATGTGTTACTTGTTATTGATTTGTGTTACTTGTAATTCATTTGTGTTACTTGTAATTCATGTGTTTTACTCGTGATTCATGAGTGTTACTCGTGATTCATGTGTGTTACTTGTAATTGATGCGTTACTTGTTATTGATTTGTGTTACTTGTAATTCATTTGTGTTACTTGTAATTCATGTGTTTTACTCGTGATTCATGTGTGTTACTTGTTATTAATTTGTGTTACTTGTAATTCATGTGTTTTACTCGTGATTCATGTGTGTTACTTGTTATTCATTTGTGTTACTTGTAATTCATGTGTTTTACTCGTGATTCATGTGTGTTACTTGTTATTCATTTGTGTTACTTGTAATTCATGTGTTTTACTCGTGATTCATGTGTGTTACTTGTTATTCATTTGTGTTACTTGTAATTCATGTGTGTTACTTGTTATTCATGTGTGTTACTTGTAATTCATGTGTGTTACTTGTTATTCATGTGTGTTACTTGTTATTCATGTGTGTTACTTGTAATTGATGCGTTACTTGGTTAACTTGATTTGTGTTACTCGTGATTCATGTGTTTTACTCGTGATTCATGAGTGTTACTCGTGATTCATGTGTGTTACGTGTAATTCATGTGTTTTACTCGTGATTCATGAGTGTAACTCGTGATTCATGTGTGTTACTTGTAATTCATGTGTTTTACTCGTGATTCATGAGTGTTACTCCTGATTCATGTGTGTTACTCCTGATTCATGTGTGTTACTCGTGATTCATGTGCGTTACTTGCGATTCATGTGAGTTACTCGTGATTAATGTAATATGTAATTCGTGTTAGTCTTGATTCATCTGTGCATTCAATTGTAGTGGAACAGAAAACACTGAGTCCGTCGAAGGAGTGTGGCGTCATGCTGTGGCAGGCTATCTGCATTGTAGAGGGCGCTGCCATCGTTGTGGCCATCTTGATCTTCCTTCTCAAGAAATGTGGATGGTAAAACGTATTTTGATACATTGTAATGTTTTCGAAATTAATTAATGTATAGATGTACATATGCTGTATTCCTTATTTGAGAAATATGCTTTTCATTTATAATATACTCTTCAAAAAAAGAAACGCAAAAGGGTACAAATGGGTTATAACTCCGATTTTATGTTTCCTACCGGTTCATGCTTTGTGAATATAAGGTCATTGCATGTCCCAAACACATTCCCACGGTTACATTCGATAAAACGCAGCTACTGTACAATAAAGTTCCAAAATGTGAATATTCGCAAAAACGCAGCCACGTGCAAACTATGTCACCACTGCACGTGCTTTGTCTGCACGTGCAACATGAACACCGACAGTATAAAAGTGCAGGGTGTTCGCTTGCCTGGCCTCTGTATCTGGCCGACAGTTGACAATCCAGGACATGCCACGTCTCAGTGAACCGCAGAGAAACAATGCCATCGGCCGACTAGACGCAGGCGAATCCAGAACGGCCGTTGCCAGGGCATTCCATGTGTCCCCAAGCACCATCTCCAGACTGTGGGACCGTTACCAGCAACATGGATCAACACGTGACCTCCCTAGATCCGGTCGACCACGGGTCACTACCCCCGGGCAGGACCGCTACATCCGGGTACGCCACCTTCGGGAACGATTGACTACTGCCACCTCCACAGCCGCAGCAATACCAGGTTTGCGCAGGATATCCGACCAGACCGTACGGAACCGCCTACGTGAGGTAGGAATTCGTGCCAGACGTCCAGTTCGAGGTGTCATCTTAACACCACAACACCGTCGACTCCGACTGCAGTGGTGCCAGATTCATCGACAATGGCCTCAACTGCGATGGAGACAGGTGTGGTTCAGTGACGAGTCCCGATTTCTGCTCCGACGTCATGATGGAAGATGTCGCGTGTATAGGCGTCGTGGTGAACGTTATGCGGCAAACTGCGTGCAGGAAGTGGACAGATTCGGCGGGGGTAGTGTCATGGTGTGGGCAGCCATCTCACACACTGGCAGAACTGACCTGGTCCACGTGCAGGGCAACCTGAATGCACAGGGCTACATTGACCAGATCCTCCGGCCACACATCGTTCCTGTTATGGCCAACGCCAACGCAGTGTTCCAACATGACAACGCCAGGCCTCATACAGCACATCTCACAACGGCTTTCCTACAGAACAACAACATTAATGTCCTTCCTTGGCCATCGACATCACCGGATTTGAACCCAATTGAGCATCTATGGGACGAGTTGGAC
>NC_054709.1:6683650-6741150 GCF_016097555.1 Gigantopelta aegis | reverse complement strand
AAATAATTTCGTACGTACGAACAAAATATATTTTAGGAAATAAAATACAATTTAATCTAGTACAAATATTAAAACGATCAGAAACACGTTTATTATACAGCCGCTAATATTTTATGCAGAAAAATATATTTGATATGTAATTACAATCGTTAAAAGGTCTCTGTTAGTAAATAACATCTTAAAAATTGCAGCAAACTCAGGAATATCCCTTTAACGTTATGGCAACGACATACAAATTAAATGCATATAACGTCAATAGATTGATTCTAAACTCTCAATGTTTGTCTATAGTCTGGGTGGGTTTTAGCGCAGTCGGAACTGTGCAGAGACACCGCATGGGCTTCTTGAGTCGTGGGGTCGAACCTCCTTCGTGGACTCCTTGGGGTCTTTTTTCGTCTCAACCTTAGACTGGTTTACCAAAGACTGGTATATATGAGAAGCGGATCGAGAGGGGGGGGGGGGGGGGGCTAAATTTTGCGAAAGTTATAATTTTATTATATAGTAATTTTCATCCCATTCCAAACCTCCCCCAAAGTTTCCTTGGCATTCCGCCCATGCCATTCCTCCACCACCTAAATGGATTTTCTGGATCCGCCACTGTATAGAGAATTTGCAGGTACATAATATATATATATATTATGATATCATGATAAATGTGACAACCATGTGCCATGTGGTTGTTACACTTTTAATGTTACACTTTTTAGTTAAAATGATTTACAAATAGGCCTACTGACATTATTTTTTGTAAGAGTTTTATTAGACATTTTACAGTTATAATTCTTAATAACAATACCATAGTTGTTACAATGTCAATTCACATTCAGTTCACAGGTTTGTGTCCATGGAGAAAATATATCATTCTGCGATGGATGAAGACTAAACTTATTGTACTTGTTTTAAACAAAACAGAATAAGCACAAACAAATAAGTTTCTATTCTTTATTCATAAATCGATTATTATGATTCAGAATGTTAATGCAACATAATATGCACATAATACATAAGAAATCGATGAATGTGTTCATGGTGTTTCATTTTCTTATGTAAGACTGCAGTGGCCCGTTTCTTCATCTTTGAGAACAACCATCATATTAGTTAAATTAGGATATTTATTTTGAAAACACAAAACATCAACACTTAAAATATTTAATTTAAAAATCATTCCTCAAACTTAATCATGTTCATATGGGTGCAATTCCTCTCGGTCTCTTGCCTCTAATTCTGATTATTTTCAGGGGTGCGACTTTTCACTCCTCTGCATTTTGAGGAGTGTGATTTCCACACACCACCCCCCCCCCCCCCCCCCCCCCCCTCCCCCCGGGGTTTTCAAAAATGAAGGTCTGCAATCAATAAAACATATGCAACGGTAATTTTGTGATATGATATATTTGACAAAAGGTACTTTTAATTTCTTTCATCTTTTAAAACTTAAAATTAATATGTTGTCCAGAATTAGGAAAAAAAAATACCGACCTGTAAACAGCGTTGTCTGCTTGTTATAGGAATTTGACAGGGTCAAGGTTAGTACACTAGTTTTTATTTTAATGTGGCGAAGCATTGTAATAATATAGCTAATTTTGACTTCAAATGACGTCAGTTTTCCAATGACGCCACTTTGCATCTCTTTACAATAACCATAAACTGGGTACATGGCGTTTCCTTTTTACGAATATTTGAAACATTCCAATGCACAATTGCGATTGATTTTTGATTTGTTTACAATTACTAATGCACCTGAATGTGTTTTGACAAAATCTTGTGATTAAAAATTGTACCTTTTACCAAATATGGATTCCTAGTGAAATTAGCGTAACATATGCTATATTTATTGTGTACGAAGCCAAAACAAGGGTGCGAAAAATTACTGTCGTCGACTTTTTTTCTTCTTTTTTTGCAACAATGACGTCACATGCACAGTCTCCTCACGTAGAAAACTTGGATGATCGGACAACCAGATTATTCAGTGGAGTGATGATTTATGGAGGCACCTTTAATATAAACTTCAACTTTTCAGCAACGAGCAATTCCATGAACATCAATAAAAGAAAACACGCCGATGACGACACAGACATTAAGTGAACAATTCTTGAAATTTTTCTTCGTTGATAAAACTGGCGCGCTGAAGGTTTTGTGACGTATTACGAGCAAATTAAATATTACACTGCTCGTGAATTTTAGCTATTACACTGTCTTTAAAAGGCATTTCAACAATATCATTAAAGGGACATTCCTGAGTTTGCTGCAATGTTTAAGATGTTATCGACTAACAGAGACTTTTTAACGATTGTAATTAAATATCAAATATATTTTCCTGCATACAATATTAGTGGCTGTATATTAAACATGTTTCTGATCGTTCTAATATTTGTACTGGGTTAAATTTCGTTTTATTTCCTAAAATAATTTTTTGGGCTTCTTACAAATATTAAGACGACCAGAAACACATTGAATATGCAGACACTGATATTCTAAACAAGAAAATATATTTAACATGTAAGTTTAATCGTAGAAATATTTTAGTCGTGTGAAATATCCAATGCAGCAAACTCAGGAATACCCCTTTAAAAGTATAGGTAACTTTTCACTCATTTTTTCTTATTTCTGTGTATTGTTTAAATAAAACTAGATTCCTATGTGTAATAATTGGTGGTTCATCGGTCCGCGTAGTAACACAGCTGACCTTCTGTAAATTGAGAAATCTCCGTCATTAGCTAGCAGTGTTACAATGTTTTTAAACTATTATTTGGAAACAAAATTTCAATTTAGGGTATGTAATAAATACAGAACTACATATATGTGGTTTTCTGAGTTTTGTATTCCACTCGTGTATTTCGTGCCGAAAACCCCACTGCCTGCGGCATCGGGGTTAACTGCAGGAAATACACTTGTGGAATGCAGAAATCAGAAAACCACATATATATAGTTTTGTCTATTTAACATCTGTATTATTTACACAATGTATTGATATGTTTGATTGTAGTTTATTGTGGTCTGTGTATGTATGTATTGTAATTAATGCATTTATTGCCAACCATCTTGTCACGTGTAGGCTATATAACAAAATGTTTATGTATATATTCCTCTTATGCCTTTATGCAAACTCCCGAGTGTAAATAAAGTATTGTCATGGGTGTTTAATTAGTACCACTCGATGGAAACTCCAACCAGGACACGATGACCCGTGCGTTTGTCTGTGCACATTTTCTTGTTGTATAGAGTAACAATCAAACAGGCCTAAATATCAACTAATGCTATTTTTTAAATAATTCTACTGGGTGTCAAACATTTGGTAATTTTGACATATAGTCTTAGAGAGGAAACCCGCTACACATTTTTCATTAGTAGCAAGGGGTATGTTATATGCACCATCCTACAGACAGGATAGCATATAACCTTTGATGACCTTTGATATACTAGTTGTGGTGCATTGGCTGGAAGGAGAAATAGCCCAATGGATTTACCGACTGGGATCAATCCCAGACCGACAGCGCACCAGGCGACAGATTTAGTCGTGGTTACGCCACGACCCTTTCCGAGGACCAAAGTTTGAGTAGGAATTTCAAGTATTTAGGACCTTTACAAAAAAATAGCCTCCCACCCAGTGTACTTAATGAAAGTTACAGTCAACTCCACCAGAGGGCCAAATCCATGATTTCCGCCTGCAGCCATACACAAATCAGAAATCGCCCTATATCAGTCAATATGTAGGTTCAAGGGATAATATGCTGTGTATTTCCATTAGAGGGTTCCTCATCTTCTGGTAATTATGTTTGCAAGTTGAGGGCATCTTGATATTAAAATCCAAGGTGGCCGCTAACCACCATATCAATAATTAGAAAATGCCAAATCATTAAAAAAACAAAGTGTAAATTGAAAGGTTTCGAACGTACTGCGTCGATTCGCATAGCAGTGGACAGTCCACGACATTAACCGCACGGTCAGGGCATTGACAATAATTTTGTGGAGTCACTTTTGCAATTTGTTGCCATTTTGACCTTGAAATCTAATACGGATCAGCGGTATTGCAACATATTGGAAAGGGGAATATATTTGAAAATATTTTAATGTCCACTGGATCTGTAAATTCCATGAACAAAAGTTTGTAAAGTACGATAGTTCAGAACACCTATCTATATCACAAAATCCAGCTTCATTCGTCATAACTATAGATGGATAAAACAAAAGTATGAACATCTGTGTTCTGGGTGTTCCAGATAGGGTTCAATGGAGTATTGGGCAAAAGTAGCAAACTGTATAGTATTTTTTGCAGAAGACGGTTGAATACGAAAGGACTGGCAGAGATCAATGAAGGTGAGACAATTGTGATTGGTGTGCATTCAGTGTTACTCGAGATAGTCACTGCCTGGTGGAATCTCCATTTGTCCTTTTGTCCTTCTGTTGATACCACTTTCTTTTCACTTGTATAGCGCATACAGAATGCAGGTTTGTTATATAAAGTTACACATATACACATATAGTAATAAGGAAGGAAATGGTTTATTTAACGACGCACTCAACACCATTTATTTACGGTTATATGGCGTCGGACATATGGTTAAGGACCACACAGATATTTGAGGGAGAAAACCCGCTGTAGCCACTTCATGGGCTACTCTTTTCGATAAGCAACAAGGGATATTTTGATATGCACCACTCCATAGAGAGGATAGCACATACCACGGCTTTTTATGTACAAGTTGCGGAGCACTGGCTGGAGCGAGAAATAGCCTAATGGGCCCACTGACGGGGACCGATCCCAAACCGACCGCGCATCAAGCGAGCTCTTTACCACTGGGCTATGTCTCGCCCCCCTCCCCCACCCCCCTCCCCCTTATAGTAATCAATTTATAAAAACTAAATAAAAATATAGGTTATAAACAAAGTGGAGTTATTTGAAGACAACTCAAAGATATATAGTTGTGTAGATCACACGATTATAGTAGTTAAGACTGGACTTCTCCAAGGGTTGAGCTCTTTATGACATATTCAAACTATTATAGTACAGTTTAGACTGGACTTCTCCAAGGGTTAAGCTCTTTATGACATCATATTCTAACGATTATAGTGTAGTTTAGACTGGACTTCTCCAAGGGTTGAGCTCTTTATGACATTTTGTAAAACTGTAATAAAAAAAGTAAGTTCTGTTCCACTGTTTTGATTTTGGATGACTTCTTATTTATTGTTCTATGTTGTTCGTTCTGAAATGAATGTTGACAAAACACACTATGATGCAATTTGTGGTTGGTTGACCCACTTTTTCGCATGGATCGACTGGACTAAATATACGTATTAAGGTGTTGTTGCTGTTTAATTAAAATATAGTAACCCGTATGTTATAATGTTGTTTTTAAATGTGTCCATACTACCAGATTCCTACTATAGCAAATTCAGTTTCATTTATTAGTAAAGAAAATAAATAAGTAATCATCGGCTATTTCATGTCAAACATTTGGTAATTCTGACAAGTAGTCATCGAAGGAAACCCGCTACATTTTTCCTAATGCAGGAAGGGATCTTTTATATGCACCATCCCACAGACAGGATAGCACATACCGCGGCCTTTGATATACCAGTCGTGGTGCACTGGCTGGAACGATAAATAGTCCAATGGGCCCGCCGACGGGGATCGATCCAAAACCAACTGCGCATCAAGCGAGCGCTTTACCACTGGGCTACGTGCCGACCCATTTATTAATAAATACAAAACATAAAAACTAGCAGTAGAAAATTATTTTTATTTAAAAAATACTGAACATACAAGAAATAACCATTTACAATTTGCAATCTTATGGAAAATATATATACCGAAAAAAGGTGAAACTATAATAATAATTGTAGTTTAATACCAGTTGTTCAGACACCATCACACGGAGTTCAGGGCAGTTGGTGGGGGTGGTTGGGTGGGGGGAGCTTTATTAGCGTGCACATACTTACTGAAGGTTCAGGCTGGTTCATCCTGGAAATAATTTCTGACCTCAGAAATTACCGATAATTTCAGTTTAGGATTGTCTGTTATTTATTTTACATTCATCAGGGTATGAATACACACATAATCATCCGCAACCTGTATGAATAGGCGAATTGAATTGCATGTATATGATTGTAATTTATGAATTATTTGTTGGGAAAACAAAAGATTACATAGCAGATAGATAACCCAAAATGATTTTAGTTAATGGATGGTGGGCATGGGGAAATGTTTCCCCTCCACCTCCACGCACACACCTCTCCGTCTACCCCCACTCACGCCATACAATGACGCCCTTGACAATCCTAACAGACAATTCAGTATCAATGATCTTATGAGGCAAAAGCTATGAAATATACCGATATGAACAAAAAAAGGCTTTCATTTATGTAATCTAATTTACATCCGTGCACTTAGAGCCGTTTGTAAATGTGTGGGATTGCATCGCGGGGCACCATAAGGGGGTATAGTATTTCACGGTACATGTCGTTCGGTTCCCGTGTGGGTTACGTAACTCGATGAACAGTAAATCACGAAAACAAACTCAGGGTTATATCAAATAGTCCGTAAAATCAGTATATGCTATTCGTGTAATAATATTGTTTCTTACACACCCGTTGGCGAGAACCACATTTCGTTATGTACGTGTTTTAACAATTTCAAGACATACGACTGGCTGCCCATAGGTGATGACCAGGTCACCAATGTCATACATCCAACGACAAAACAGCATGGTCGAAATAGATTACACTGTGTCGTATAGTTAACCTGACACTCATTTGTCTGTGACGCATAAATTGAAAGGCTGTAAATAACTTTCAGTCGAAAAATATGTTAAAATTTAATTAAAACCCGGTTTGTGGGGATATGTAAGAAATAGAATAATACATTCGTTTTCGTTAGATACCATTTATCTCACAACTCGCTCGTTAGATACATTTTAAAACAATTCGTTTTATCTAACGGTCACTCATGTATCATACTCTATTTGACTTTGCAAAGCAACAAAACACGTGGTCACAATATAGTAACATAACTTATTATAATGAGATTCACATACATAAACAAAAGCCGCTACAAATTTGCTTACTGAACGTAGCTCCAATGTTTATAATTGTCCGGATTATTTTATCACATTAGATAACCAGAAAAAATTAAATGACGTTCGACTATAACAGTCAATGTCATACCTGGCCTAAATGAACTGTAGTGGGTTGAGGGGGTTGGGGTGTTGACAGTAAAACGAATCAGAACATAATATCAGTTCTCTTCGGTGAGACAAAAATACTCTTTTTGTATTACTCAAAGGTGCAATTACTAACCCATTACCACCACCCCCAGAAACTACCTTGACGTGTGTTGTGACGTCATAGCCTACGACGGTGTTATGATGTCGTAGCGCTAAGATATCTCCACAAATCTGTAGCAAGAGATGAATATTTATAGATGATAGAAACTGAACTGAACTGAAATTTATTAAAACCTATTCCAACTCCACTGTATAACAGGTACAGTATTATTTGAAGTAATTTAATCTGGTGTATTTCTACAACTAATGGTTCGTGACAGATACGCACCATGTTATAGACACTATTTCATTTTATTTTTTAATATAAAATATAGTATATATTCACTTAAAGGCATATTGTCGCAGACCAGTGACCTATTTAATGGTCTAACAAATAGTACCTGAACAAATATAATTTGATTTGTCAACCATCTTCATAACCACCATACTCCATTTATTAATGATATTTTGTAAAAACAATTGAATTATGGCAATGGTCCATAATTCAAAAACTAAGATTGCCGGGAGGGTTGACATGGATTTCACTCCATCATGGTTCAGTTAAGGTGATGCGATAGCTAGATTTGGTTTCTAACAATTAATGTAATATTTATTTATTATCAATTTTTAGAGAAATAAGGTCCTTAAATCCATGACAATGTGTCTTTAAGTCTCTAGCATGCTACCATAACTGGAATTAAAGGCACAGACCCTACTTTC
The DNA here is from genome assembly GCF_016097555.1 of Gigantopelta aegis. Taxonomy (NCBI): domain Eukaryota; kingdom Metazoa; phylum Mollusca; class Gastropoda; order Neomphalida; family Peltospiridae; genus Gigantopelta; species Gigantopelta aegis. The sequence continues at coordinate 6,733,171 of NC_054709.1, read as the reverse complement.
AACCCGTAAAACAATGAAAACTAAGATTAGTTAATCTACAAACCTGTAACACATTTGGATAAAGTTACAACAGAGTGAAACACGAGTCTGTAAATTTGAAACAGAGAAATATCCTTAAAAATAGATTAAAACTCAACTCCATAACTGTTACTTCTCAGACGTAGGTGCGTTTTTAAAAATACGATAAATGCATTTTGTGTTATTCAAACGACCAGTTTTCGTAGAAATACTTCGGTTATGCGGAAACAAATAATCTAAACAATAAAATATAACTAATTTTTGACTTCAGTGATCATAAATGGCTCTAATAGTAAAACCAAAAACCTTAGTGCTTAAAAACTAGGCTCTGTCACTTTAATGCTTGCGTGTTAAAATGTTAGACGAGGAAAAATCAATAATTGTTATAGCAGTTTTAACACACCATGGTGAATCATTAAAAAATAATAATTTTAAACTAACATTTTGTAAAATATTTAGAAAGAAACTTAGGGAAATTAACAGGGCTCATGCAACGAGACTAACGTAGTGTCTTCTGAACGGCGGCGTGTTCGAAACCCCAGTGGTATATGAGCATGTAAAACTAGTTACCCTTTGCCCATTCTGAAAGACAAAACATTAGTCAGTAAAACAAAAAACATTATTACTAGTTCTTCACTGATTACATACAATTTAAGGTTCAATCACGCTGTCGTGGACACACCCTCCTATCTCGACTGTACTTCCCTGACAGGGGTTAATGCATCGTTGGAAACAAGTGTACCTTACACTAGTTATACGGAATGGCACCTTGGCTTGCGAAGGTGGGGGTTAATGGTTCCGTGTTAGTGGATAGTGACTATATATTAGACCAACTGAATACAGTATATACAAAATATATGATGGATTGCATTTTTGTGCATAAACTTGCAAATTCATAGGTAGTAGAAATGGGATGGACTGAGGATCACTATGAACTAGGCAGTGGCGGATCTAGAAAATCCATTTATTTGGGGGGGGGGGGGCAATAACATGAGGCGGAATGCCAATGGAACTTTGGGGAAGGTTTGGAGGGGATAATAAAAAAAGGAAAATTAATATACGTATAATAAAATTACAACTGTCTCAAAATTTAGGGGGCCCGTGCCCCTGCCACCCCCCCCCCCCAGATCCGCTTCTGCTAGGTATGTGAGGAAAATGCAACTAAATGGTCAGGAAAGGTATCGGTCGTGTGGAGCAAACGTACTAACTGTAGGTGAACATTAAGCAATCGGACAATTGGTCCAATCTTAAAATATCCAGTCTCTCGATAACTACCGTAAATCCTGGAATTTTGTTTTCCTGATGCTCGGAGACACGGCCTCTATTCCAGACAGGCTTCGGATATTGTTGGCATGCAAACTTTTCTAACGTAACCTTATTGTCAGATCATATTTTAATGCAGGTTTCAGAGATTTCTAAACTTTTTGGACATAAGGAAACCTCGAGCTCTAATCGCACACAAAAAACGAGAGAAAAAAAACAACATTCTCTTTCGCTGTTCTCGCCATGTTGTTGTAAGCTTGTCTCGTTATACAACGGTAATGACGAGTGTAATGTGGTCATTAACCTGACAGAGCTACAATAGAAGAAGTTGGCCTTTATAGAAGGCAGGCTTCTATTCAAGGAAGGCCTCTATAAAATTATTTACGGTATATATATATATATATATATATATATATATATATATATATATATATATATATATATGATGCTATTTCTGGTATCTATTTAACTGATGGGATTGGTCTAGTCATCACGCGTATATATATATATATATATATATATATATATATATATATATATATATATATATATATATATATATATATATATATATATATATGTATGTATATATATATATTTATATATATTCAAACATTTCCTTACGTTTTACAGTTGAAATACTATACATTTTGTCAACACAGACAGCTTAATCAACAATAAAACACGAGACACATTTAAAGCATATTTTACAATAATGTCAATAGTACCTCATGTTGTGGTTTTGTTAATTGTGTATATGCACCGCTACCCCCTACCAGGTATCGGCATATCTAATCATGTGGAATTTGTTTCTGCGTGTATAACCATCTACAAATTCTTCAGATACGACACAAGCAATTTATGTTTTTAAATTCTCTTTTGAAATGAGTAAATGCTTATATATCCCTGAGGCCTAATTCGCAAAGCTCTCTTACGCAACACCGTATCGTCATTGCAAGTATTTTGGCATCGCACTGCAATATCGCAAAGTTGCGAACGTTTTGTGAATTAGATCCATGGTCATCAGAAGAGTCATGAATTGTCACAAATGTGAACAATTCGTTAAGATATATTTCTATATACTATTTACACACAAACAATCAACGCAAACGGTCAGTTCGAAATTAGTAGAACTCAAAACTGACAGACCGCACAGACGTGAACACTGTGCAAGCAACTGTAAGTTTCTGTCAGACATACTAGGGTCTTTTTAGAATTATGATTAAGATGCATTTCGGGGTATTATAAAAAAAAAAACTTGGATGACCAGAAGCACTTCAGGTGTACGAAAATTAATATTCTAAATAATAAAATGTAAGTATTTTAATTTAAATGATCAAAAACGATTTTAACAGGTTTTAATACGTCGAAGTGTTTAAAATCTAGGGTCTGACAATTTAAGGAAGATGCACTTTCAATGAGCCACCTAACAGTGATACTCAGACGCATGGTTATAAGATGACAGACACCAGCAGTAACAGACAGACGGTCGTCCAGACACTGGACGTGCTACGGGTGCTTTTAGCTTCAATTTCAAACGAACTTGACATTGTCGAATCTATCGTCACTTGTCCACCTGCAAAACAAAAAAAAGAATCAACGTATATCCATCCTTCTGTTTGCCCGATGGTTCTTCCAGCAAGCACGTCATCCTTCCAGCAAGCACGTCATCCTTCCATCAAGCACGTCATCCATCTGTCCGTCCGTCCGTCCGTACATCCATCAATCCATCATCCAACCAACCACCCAGCAATCCACCCACCCGTCCGTCCGTCCATCCATCCATCCATGCAGTCGTTCGTTTATTCGAGTTTCCCAGTTGTAGCAATACCTCCACTTAACTGTGATTTCCGCATATTGTTATTGTCAGGTGTGATTCAGATCAGAGTTGCCCAGGTTTGGCGACACCTCCACCAAAATGTGATTCCACTTATTGTTATTGTCAGGTGTAACGTAGATCAGAGTTGCCCAGTCTTAGCAATATATCCACCAAAGTGTGATTTCCCATTATTGTTATTGCAAGGTGTTATTTAGATCTGAATTGCCCAGACTTGATGATAACCACACCGAAATGTGTCTTCCCCTATGGTTATTGTAACGTAGATCAGAGTTGCCCAGTCTTAGCACTATATCCACCAGTGTGATTTTCCCCTTATTGTTATTGCCAGGTGTTGTTTAGATCGGAGTTGTCCAGACTTGGTTATAACCCCACCAAAATGTGATTCCCCCCATGGTTATTGCCAGGTTTCCCAGAGTGTGATTGCCGCCTTATTGTTTTTGTAAGTTGTGATTCGGATCAGTTGGCCAGACTTGGTGATATCTCAAACAAAAAGTGATTTCCTTCTATTGTTATTGCCAGGTGTAATTTAGACCAGCGTTGCCAAGTGTTAATAAAATCTCCACCAAAGTTTTCTCAAAAAAATGACTTCCCCCTATAGTCATTGTCAGGTGTAATTCACATCGGATTTGCTCTGTCTCGGCGATACCTCCACCAACATGTGACTCACCTCATTGTTACTGTCAGTTGTGATTCGGATCCGATGCAGAGACACCGAATATATATGCGAGTTACCCAGTCTTGGCAGTACCTCCACTTTAAGTGTTATTTCCGCCTGTTCGTATTGCCAGGTGTAAATTAGATCAGGGTTGCCCAGACATGGCTATGCCATATTTCGACGAGTAAGATTTGACAGTCCTTGTTTTTTCAAAACCTAAAAGTTAAAAAAGCTCCAACAGTGTATGATTACAAACTGTTAATCTTACCCAGAGTGAAATATCTAGTGGGCGTCTTTTTGCCCTCGCCCCCTGCGCTGATGGCCGCGATCCTCACTGAGTACAGAATACCCTTCTCCAGACCGTCGACGATAGCCTCGAACACCAAATCCACATCGTAGGCAGTGTACGACCGAAAGTCCTCCGTGGCCGTCCAAACATACAACTGAAAAAATCCCACCTCAAAACATTAAAAAACAAGAATTCCGCGGAATATTAAATGTGTCACCTACCATAAACTAATTCGGTGTTCCGCGGAATTAAATGTCACCTACCATAAATGAATTCGGTGTTCCGCGGTATTAAAGGTGTCACCTATCATAAACGAATTCGGTGTTGCTGACAGTTAGATCCATAAACGTTATAACAAAACTAAAATTTAAAAACAAATAATTTAATTTTATACTTTTAATGTTTAAACACGCATTACAATGAACATTCTCAGACGTAACTATAAACCAAGTTTCATTGATTTAAAGAAGGGCTTATAATTTGAGCTACTGGCAACAGATTCCGGAACAGTAAAGGTGACACAGTAAAGCAGACTAATAAAATATTTCTAAGATTAAACTTGCATATTAAATGTTCTTGTTTAGAATATCTGTGTTTGTATATTCAATATTAGTAAGAAACCGAAACAGGGTTTTGTCTTCAAATAATTTCGTACGTACGAAAAAACAATATTTTAGGAAATAAGATGAAATTTAACCTAGTACAAATATTAGAACGATCTGAAACACGTTTAATATACAGCCATTAATATTATATGCAGAAAATATATATTTAATATGTAATTACAACCGGTAAACATTATCTGTTAGTCGATAGCATCTTAAAATGTGCAGCAAACTCAGGAATGTCCCTTTAACAACAAAATGTTCCAAGATTCCATGTCCAATATTTCATGAACTGAAACATTATAATAAAAACATGGTTCATTTATTATGTATCTATTTTGCAAATTTGGAGACTATTTTACGTTGTTGTCATACTGAAGAAAACAAATATGACATGTTAAAAAAATATAGTATTATAAAATTAAGTGCTCTTAGCAGAGATGAGGAAACTACTGCTTACCCTCCAACCGGAAATAGTTTCTTCCTGGTATGTGATGCTAATTCCTCTCCACCAGATGCGCACACTGTCAGCACCGTGGGAGAAAATACGGACTTCTTGTGGGTAGTGGAAGGCAGCTGTATTCAAACAAAAAACACAGGTACAATTAGTGTTGGGATTCGGTTGGAATTCCATCACTGATTATCGGGTATAATCGGTTGGCACCAACCGATCAACTTTCGATTGCACAGTCGGTTACAATTATATGAACATCAGCAGGAATTGAGATATAAGGACATTGCCCCTATCGTAGTGTCTACCGGGATCTATTCCCTACAAGTGGCTAAGTTTACCTGTAATAACTACCGTATTTAATATCCGCGTTCGTCATGTAGAACGGACTGGACGTAGCCCAGTGGTAAAGCGTTCGCTTGATGCGCGATCAGTCTAGGATCGATCCCCGTCGATGGACCCATTGGGCTATTTCTGGTTCCAGCCAGTGCTCCACAACTGGTGTAACAAAGGCCGTGGTATGTACTATACTGTCTGTGGGATGGTGCATATAAAAGATCCCTTGCTGCTAATCGAAATGAGTAGCCCATGTAGTGGCGACAACGGGTTTCCTCTCTTAAAATCTGTGTGGTCCTTAACCATATGTCTGACGCCATATAACCGTAAATAAAATATGTTGAGTACGTCGTTAAATAAAACATTTCCTTCCTTCGTCATGTAGACATGAAAATAAACACAATCCCCATAATAGTTTCACGAATTCCATCATCTACACTGGAGAAACAAATACAGTTTACATTTCCCCAGACAATCGATTATGGGTTTGTATAATCGATCATTACATCGGCAGAGCCAAACCGGGTATAATTATTCAATATCTGACGATACTGGGATCTATTTATTCGTCATTTTAATTCATGTTCATGCTTATCTCCGACTAAAGTTCAAGCACGTTGTTCTGGGTTATCTGGGCTATTAGCCATCTGAACTATTTTCCAAAAGTTTAATTCATTTAATGGCACCGCTAGAAAGTTTGTTTTGTTTAACGACACCACTGGAGCACATTGATTAATTAATTAATCATCGGCTATTGGATGTCAAACATTTGGTAATTCTGACACGTAGTCATGAGAGGAAACCCACTACATTTTTCCTAATGCAGCAAGGGTTCTTTTATATACACCATCCTACAGACAGGATAGCACATACCACGGCCTTTGATATACCAGTCGTGGTGCAGTGGCTGGAACGAGAAATAGCCCAATGGGCCTACCGACGGAGATCGATCCCAAACCGACCGTGCACCAAGCGAGCACTTTACCACTGGGCCACGTCCCGCCCCTAACACCGCTAGAGAAATTGAATCATTTTGTGCTACTGAATGTCAAATATTTAATAAGGCTCTCATAATATAATCTTCCGAGAAAGCCCGCGGCATTTTTCTATTAGCAGCAAGGGATCTTTTATGTGTATTTTCCCACTAAATGGACAGCACATACAAAAATAGTTCCAACAAGGGACTGTAAGTATTTTACCAAAAAATATTTCTATCAAGGAACAGCAAAGAGCTCGAAATATTGCTCATATCTAAAAAATGGGTAAGGTACATTTAAAATATAAGCAAACAATTTCTTAAATGTTGGCCAGATATATCATAAAGGGTTTTAACAGGACAAAATATCGCTAAAGCTGGTTTCTATAAAATGTGTAACACGTCGCCGATGACGCATAATGACGCAGACCAACGACAGTTTTATAGCGGCGGCGAATCGAGAGGGACATGGGTGATCTGCGTTGATCTTCATCTGTTATAGATTTTATGGGAACCAGCGTACGGATACTCACACCAGCCAACAGTCTCCTGAACGAACGCCTCACTCCTCGGCCCTAGCCCGGCGGAATTATACACCTGCACATCCACATAGAACATGTCCCAGGGGGTGAGGCCAATCACCACGCCCGTGTCCACTTGACCCAGAAACCGGTTGAACCTGTAGAATATGGGGTCTTCGGCGCCCATGGCCCAGTAGTTAATCTGTAAATAATGCAATTAGTCAGATAATGTGGAAAGGAATAGAAATGAAAGTTTGTTAAAGTTTGTTTTGTTTAACGACACCACTAAAGCACATTGATTTATTAATCATGGATGTCAAACATTTAATAAGTTTAGACATATAGTCTCAGAGAGAAAACCTGTCGTATTACTTATATTAGTAGCAAGGGATCTTTTATATGCACCATCCCACAGACAAAACAGCACATACCACGGTCTTTGGTATATCAGCCGTGGTGCACTGACTAGAGCAACAAATAGCCCATCGGGCCCACAAACGTAGCTAGTGGAATATAAGTAATCGCCATGTGTGTCTGTTACACGCTGTTTATATGTTTTTGAAGTTATGTCATAATAGATATGAGTAAATTGACGCACATTACTGTAAATGTTCTGTGGGAAAAACAGTATCTACATTTTGAGAGACAAATATTTTTTGGAATCGTTTACAATTTCACCATCCATCATCGGTAATAATTAATCAGCGGTCAACTTTCGATTTATGCGATCGGTTCTGAATTATGTGAACTTAAGAACGAGTTGAATAATTAGGACCATATGAACCCAATGTCACGTTCACAAGCAGGCGCCGATGCCGGATTTCTGAAAGGGGGGGGGGGGGTCCAAATGTGATCACTGATCTCTCCTTTTACACACAACAGTTAATATAATCACGTTTTACCCTTAAAGGTTATGGTCGGTTTTCAAAAAACGGAGGGGGGAGGGGGGGGGGGGGGGGGTCCGGACGCTACTGACAAGGATATGTCCTACAGTTACCTTCATTATTACCTATATGGTTAAAAAATATATCGTTATCTATTAAAGTGATACGTCAAACTAGAACGCCATGTGGGATGTAACACTTCAATGTCACACGATGACGTCATCGATTGGCACACTCCAACCTTACAGGAACATCAACCAAACGAGTTGGATGATATAAATTAAGATCAATTATTTATGGGTAGGCCTAATAAAGCTTAAGACAACTGAAACGTATTTCACTCGGGACATAAAAATGATACGAAATGGAAGCTAAGCACAGATGTAATGAAGCAGAGATGTGATTTTCCCATTTAAAAACATGATCTGATAAAAGCGATTTTAAAAGAGCTGATATTTTTCTTTTCTTTTCCTACATAAAGTTCAATTTTTCAGCGTTTCAGATCAAATTCAATATACTTTGTTTAAAATCATTTTACAAAAATAAAATGAAATCAGAAAAAAAAGCTAAAAAACCATCACATATGTGACAAAGTGACTAGTGGTATGCAACTTTAAAGATTATACCTTAATTCCCCACCCGTCGAGACTGGAACTAGGTTACCTGATATCCTCGGACTTTACCCTTCATCGTGGCTCTCGTGTCTTCCACTGGATCCCACCAAACCTGCAGGGCGGTTCCATTAAATGCGTCAGAGTTTACATTCGTAGGAGTTCCCACAGGCACTGAATGAAAAAACAAAACAGAATTGGGTGGGGTGGTAAAAAGTAACGTTTGTTTTATCTTGATTTTTTATCTTATCATCGGCTATTGAACGTCAAACATATGGTCATTATGTTACTGTTTTTAAGAGGAAACCCGCTGTCGCCACATAGGCTACTCTTTTACGACAGGCAGCAAGGGATCTTTTATTTGCGCTTCCCACAGGCTGGATAGCACAAACCATGGCCTTTGTTGAACCAATTATGGATCACTGGTCGGTGCAAATGGTTTACACCTACCCAATGAGCCTTGCGGAACACTCACTCAGGGTTTGGAGTCGGTATCTGGATTAAAAATCCCATGCCTTGACTGGGATCCGAACCCAGTACCTACCAGCCTGTACACTGATGGCCTAACCACGACGCCACCGAGGCCGGTGTATGGTAAAAACACATGCTATTGTTGTTCCCAGACCAGTTATGATGGTGGCAGAGTTGGGATGACCTGAGATCACTGTCACACTATGTGTTTCATTATCGATCGTCGGTTGTAATCGATTTGCATCTACCAATCAACGATCGATTACAAAATCGGTTAGAATTAAATGGGAGATTTGACTTATAAGCATTGTTCCCCTATTGAAATGTTCATTGGAAAAGATCCGACAATTTACTATTTTAACTTTATTTAAGGCACAGTGTCACAGATTTAAGGACCTTATTTCTCTAAAAATGGATAATAAATAAAAATTATATTAATTGTTGGAAACCAAATCTAGCTATCGCATCACCTTAACTGAACCATGATGGAGTGAAATCAATATCATCCCTCTCGGCAATTTTAATTTTTGAATTATGGATCATTGCCATAATTCAATTATTTGTTTAAAATGTCATTAATAAATGGAGTATGGTGGTTATGAAGATGGTTGAATAAAGTACATTTAGGGACAAATCAAATTATATTTGTTCAAGTAATACTTTGTTAGACCATTAAATAGGTCAGTGGTCTGTGGCAATATGCCTTTAACTGTTTATTAGCAAACCCTAACCCCCACATATTTACATCAATTCAATCAACCTAAACTTGAGGGACAATTACAGTTAACATGTTCTCGCACAATCGTTTATGGATTTTTTTAATAATCCATCATCACACAGACAGGAACAAACCAATCAATTTTCGATTATAATCGATCATTGGAACATCCCTAAATAGAGAATACTACATGAGTGGTCGTTTTAAATTGTATCTAACGAGAGCAAGCGACTCAGATACGTTTTTACCCATTAGTTGTTAATCTGAGCGTACCCGTCGTAAGGTGGGAGTTTGGGGAAATTACAACTGAACCGTCCATTTAGCCAACGTCGTCGTAACAGTTGACAGTCTGACACTAGCGTTACCCATTAGTTGTTAATCTGAGCGCACCCGTCATCAGTCGGGAGTTGGGGAAATTACAACGGAACCGTCCAGTTGCCAAACGCCGTCGTGACAGTTGACAGTCTGACACTAGCATTACCAATTACTTGTTAATCTGAGTGCACCGGTCTTAAGTCGGGAGTTGGGGAAATTACAACGGAACCGTCGAGTTGGCAAACGTCGTCGTAACAGTTGACAGTCTAACACTAGCATTACCAATTACTTGTTAATCTGAGTGCACCGGTCTTAAGTCGGGAGTTGGGGAAATTACAACGGAACCGTCCAGTTGCCAAACGCCGTCGTGACAGTTGACAGTCTGACACTAGCATTACCAATTACTTGTTAATCTGAGAGCACCCGTCATAAGTCGGGAGTTAGGGAAATTACAACGGAACCGTCGAGTTGGCCAACTTCGTCGTGACAGTTGACAGTTTAAACTTAGCATAAGGCAAGTCAACACAACTCACACGCTTCAGCGGAGAAGATCGTCTCGATGGTGGAGTTGGGTCCCATTCCCAGGTTGTTGGTGGCCTGGACCATGACCTCGTACTCCAGGTAGTAGTTCTCGTCTCCAACAAGATTGACGAACTTCCCATAGTTCCCGTCAACCCGGCCCTGAAAAACAGAATTGAATGTTTTATTTAAAGGAGCATTCCTGAGTTTGCTGCAATTTTGAAGATGTTATCGATTAACAGAGACTTTTTGACGACTGTATTTACATATCGAATATATTTTTCGGTATACAATATTAGTGGCTGTATATTAAAAGTGTTTCTGATCGTTCTAATATTTGTACTAGGTTAAATTTCATTTTATTTCCTAAAAAAAAAAAAAAAATTCGTACGTACACAATCATTTGAAGACAAAATCCAGTTTAGGCTTCTTACAAATATTAAGACGACCAGAAACACATTGAATATACAGACACTGATATTCTAAACAAGCAAATATATTTAATATATAAGTTTAATCGTAGAACTATTTTATTAGTCGGAAACATCTTACAATGTCGCAAACTCTGGAATGTCCCTATAAAGTCGCAGATCCTAGTTCTGAACCCGTGAAAATAGGCACTAAGTTTGGTTAATCCACAAACATGTAATACTTCTGAATAAAGTTCAGTAGAGAGAAACAAGAGTTGCAGAAGTTTGTTTTGTTTAACGACACCACTAGAGCACATCGATATATTAATCATCGGCTATTGGATGTCAAACATTTGGTAATTTTAACATATAGTGTTCGAGAGGATACCCGTTAAATTTGTCCATTAGTCCCACAGACAGGATAACACATACCACGGCCTTTGATATACTATTTGTGGTGCACTGGTTGGAACAAGAAATAGCCCCACGGGCCCACCGACGGGGATCGATCCGGGCAGCAAGCGAGCGCTTTACTACTGGGCTATGTCCCGCCCCCCAAGAGTCGGAAACAGAGAAATGCCCTTTAAAAAACAGACTGGAGTTCATGTCCCTAATAGTTACTTCTGAGAAATGCATTTCGTGGTATTAAAAACACCAGGATGACACTTATAGGATGTTCGAAAACGGATAGTCTAAACAATAACACAAGTATTATCTGACTTGAAGTGTCAAGGGGCGAGGCGTAGCGCATGGTTTGGGATCGATCCCCGTCAGTGAGCCCATCGGGTTATTCCTCGCCCCAGCCAGTGCACCACGACTGGTACATCAAAGACCGTGGTATGTGCTATCCTGTCTATGGGATGGTGTATATAATATAAAAGATCCCTTGCTACTAATCGAAAAAAGTAGCCCATGAAGTGGCGACAGCGGGTTTCCTCTCTCAATATCTGTGTGGTCCTTAGCCATATGTCCGATGTCAGATAACCTTAAATAAAATGTGTTCAGTGCGTTGTTAAATAAACCATTTACTTGAATTGTCAAACGCACACTAATAGTGAAAAGTAAGTCGTAGTGTTTAAATACTAGGGTCTGTTACTTTAATGGCATACTGGACACATTTTAATTTCGGTTGCTTTTTTTTTGCTTTTTTTTTTTTCGTTTTTGGTGTCGGACATACGGTTATGGACTAAACAGAGTGTTTAAATACTAGTATGTTACTTTAATGTCACACTAGACACATTTTAATTACGGGTGTTTTTTGTGGGTTTTTTTTTTTTTTTTTTTTTTGGGGGGGGGGGGGGGGGGTGGGGGTGGGTTTGGTGTCGGACATATGGTTATAGACTAAACAGATATTAAGAAAGGAAACGGGCTACCGCAACACAATGGGCTTCTATTTTCGATTAGGTCAGGTCGCAGGTTTTAACGTGCACATTCAGAACAAGCTGTTGTAGCACACGCCTGCCATGGGCGCAGGTGTCGACTTTCGCCGGCTCCTCCGTCCAGAACAGGCATTGTCGATAAACAGCAAGGAACCGTTTATATGCAGCATCAGACAGACAGGACAGAATGTACCACGACCTTTGTTACACCATGTGTGGAGCTGTGACTCGATCGACAAATAGCCCAGTGGTACCAAGGACGGAGATCGACCCTAGACCGACCGCGCATCAGGCGGGCGTTTTACTACTGGGCTATGTCCCGCCTCACCTTGAACAAAGACAACTAACACTTTACTTTTTCAACTAGTACACCCTCTGAATGACAAAAGTATTAAATCCGTATCTCTGCACAATACAGTCTAAAAGCCGTTTTGACAACAAAACACTGTCGTGGATTTTATCTATAACTTATAAAAGGATTACCACTCGCAAATTTGCGCAAGACAGAATATGAATGAATGAATGAATGAATGAATGAAACGACACCCAGCACGAAAAAAACTAAAAACATTGGCTAATAGGTTTCAAACAATGGTAAATTTATAAATTAATAAATCCATGATCAACATCGATATAAAAATGCACAGGTTAAAGTAAAACACAATCTAAAGACCTGTACAAACAATACAAATATCACAAATAAGCAAAGTTAAAATATGGAAAGAAATTCTGTATCTAGGAAAAATTGCACTCCACGAAAATGTTTAGCTCGAGTGACCTCTAGCCCTCCCCTTACTGATAAGCTGTAGTACACCAATAAGGGTAGTCCTAGAGGTGACTCGAACTACAACATGTGATGCACAGGACTATTACACTCACAGTGCTAACAAGGGAGTAGATCACCATTCTTCAGAATAATCAAATAAATAATGCTCTAGTGATTTTGTTAAACAAAATACACTAATAAACAAACACGCTTCATTCATGAGAGAGTGGCAGTCCTCCTACAAGCAGCTCTGTTTGATATTTTCCATTGCCCTGATGCCAATATGGCTGGGCTCCCAAGAAAAATATTATGTCATAGCAGGCACGGCGATAGCATGTAGACATTGGTGGTGGTGGTGGTGGTGTGTGTGTGTATGTGGGGGGGGGGGTAACTGAGATTGAGGTTGCAAAGCAAAGTGTCTAGAGGGTTCGGGGGTATGCTTCCCCGTAACACTTTGAAAACTAGATGTCTCGAAATACAATTTCCTGAATTCTACAAGTAAAATTCACTTCTGCCTTAAGATTTACTACCGATAATAGTGTTGATCCCATGCCCCTGCCCCCACCCACCCCACCTCAGTTCTCCGCCGTGCCTGCTTAGTGGACATTGTTCTATAAGTTGATTTATTTTATGTTGTTTTGTAAGTTGATTTACTTAATGTCGTTTTTTAAAGTGCAGGCAGTTGAAACAATTGCAACCCGCTACCCACCAAGCAATAATGGCAGTCTTTACGATTGGGTACAGTATGAGAGTTACCTTTCTGAACAAGCCCCCTCCAATACCGCCGGTATCAAGCCGTCTCCAGTACACATTGTAGCCAATACCATGTCCGCCATGTTCTTCACGAGACAGAGGCTGGAAAATAAAAAAAGGATATTCTTAACATTAACATGTGCGGCGCATTCAGCACATAGGTTTCACACTCGCGCTTTCTTGACTACGCTTTATAGTATAACAGTCTAAAGCAAAACAACAGCACCAGCGCCAGCAACAGACAACAACACTAATAAAAAAACCTCTAAAACAAACCCGACCATGCCTCCATAAAAGTTTGAGTTTTGTTTAACGAAACCACAATAGCACAATGATTTATTTCTCATTGGCTATTGGATGTCAAACATTTCTGACATTTAGTCTTGGAGAGAAAGCCCGCTACATTTTTAATATAGTAGCAATGGGTAGTTTTTACGCACCATCCCACAGACAGGATAACACATACCATGGTCTTTGATATACTAGTCGCGGTACACTGGCTGAGAAATGGATCCATCGATGATCCTAATACAACTGCATCCCGCCCAAGAAATTATGACCCCCAGAATAACTAGCTTCAGTTACCGACCTCGTTGGTGTAGTGGTTAAGCCATCGGTCTTAAGGTTGGTGGGAACTGGGTTCGAATCCATGTACCGGTTCCCACCCAGAGCGAGTGTAACGACTCAATGGGTAGGTGTAAGGCCACTACACCGACGTCTTCTGTTTATTGGGTCTAACCACTACACCACTGAGGCAGGTCGAATTATTGTGTCCTGCATTCTTGTGATACTGGGGCGGGAGTTAGCTGTCGGTAGAGTGTTCGCTTGAGCAGGATTGAACCACCTCGGTGGATCCATTCAACTGATTGGGACTTTTTTCCATCCAACCAAAGAAAGAAATGTTTTATTTAACGACGCACACAACACGTTTTATTTACGGTTATATGGCGTCAAACATATGGTTAAGGACCACACAGATAATAAGAGAGGAAACCCGCTATTGCCACTTCATGGGCTACTCTTTTCGATTAGCAGCAAGGGATCTTTTATATGCACCATCCCACAGACAGGGTAGTACATATCACGGCTTTTGTCGTGGTGCACTGGCTGGAACGAGAAATAACCCAATGGGCCCACCAACGGGGATCGATCCCAGACCGAGTGCTGTACTACTGGGCTATGTCCCGTCCCTCCATCCAACCAGTGCACCACAAAGGTCAAAGGTCATGGCAATTGCTTTTCTGTCTGTGGCAAAGTGCATACAGACGTTCTCGTGCTGCATTAGGACAAATGTAGCAGGTTTCCCCAGATAATAACTAAATGTTTGACATCCAATAGCCAATGATTAATTAATCAATGTGCTCTAGTGTTTTCTTTAAACAAAACAAATGTTTCTATTGTGATACTTACCTCCCACTTGATTGTGAGATCGCCCACACTTCCCCCTCCTCCGCGGATTTTAGACGGCGCTATTGCTGGTGGAGCACTTTTTGTGTGAACGTAGGCTGAAACAAAGCAAAATGATGGAAGACAGACAGACAGACAGACAGACCTATATTTTATTAGTCTCACCTTATTACAACAGATTAAAATGGAGCATATACATACAAGCAATATATATATATATGTATATATATATATATATATATATATATATATATATATATATATATATATATATATAGATATAGATATATATATATCTACATCTATCTATCTATCTATCTATCTATCTATCTATATATATATATATCTATATCTATATATGTGTATATATATATATATATATATAGAGAGAGAGAGAGAGAGAGAGAGAGAGAGAGAGAGAGAGAGAGAGAGAGAGAGAGAGAGAGAGAGAGAGAGAGAGAGAGAGAGAGAGAGAGAGATATATAATTTTAATGAGCCATTCTGATTGAATATATGGATGAATAAATTAATGAATAAATGGATGGATGAATACATTGAAGAATACATTGATGAATACATTGATGAATGAACGAACGAACGAACGAACGAACGAACGAACGAACGAACGAACAAACAAACGCACGAACTAACAAACACATGAACGAACAAAAACATGAACGAACAAACGTACGAACTAACAGATATATGAACTAACAGACACATGAACTAACAGTCGCATGAACTAACAGACACATGAACTAACAGACGCATGAACGAACACCCACATGAACTAACAGACACATTAACTAACAGTCGCATGAACTAACAGACACATGAACTAACAGACGCATGAACTAACAGACACATGAACTAACAGTCGCATGAACGAACACACACATGAACTAACAGACACATGAACTAACAGTCGCATGAACTAACAGACACATCAACTAACAGTCGCATGAACTAACAGACACATCAACTAACAGACGCATGAACTAACAGACACATGAACTAACAGACACACGAACTAACAGATACATTAACTAACAGACACATGAACTAACAGACGCATGAACGAACAAACACATGAACTAACAAACACACGAAAACATGAACTAACAGACACGAACTAACAAACGCATGAACTAACAGACACATGAACTAGCAGACACATGAACTAACAAACACATGAATTAACAAATACACGAACACATGAACTAGCAGACACATGAACTAACAGACACATGAACTAGCAGACACATGAACTAACAGACACATGAACTAGTAGACACATGAACTAACAAACACATGAACTAACAAATACAAGAACACATGAACTAGCAGACACATGAACTAACAGACACATGAACTAACAAATACACGAACACATCAACTAGCAGACACATGAACTAACAGACACATGAAGTAACAAACACATGAACTAACAAATACACGAACACATGAACTAGCAGACACATGAACTAACAGACACATGAACTAGCAGACACATGAACTAACAGACACATGAACTAGCAGACACATGAACTAACAAACACATGAACTAACAAATACACGAACACATGAACTAGCAGACACATGAACTAACAGACACATGAACTAACAAATACACGAACACATGAACTAGCAGACACATGAACTAACAGACACATGAACTAACAAACACACGAACGAACAAACACACGAACGAACAAACATATGAACGAACAAACACATGAACGAACAGACACATGAACTAACAGACGCATGAACTAACAGACACATGAACTAACAGTCGCATGAACGAAAACACATGAACTAACAGACACATGAACTAACAGTCGCATGAACTAACAGACACATCAACTAACAGTCGCATGAACTAACAGACACATCAACTAACAGACGCATGAACTAACAAACACATGAACTAACAGACACACGAACTAACAGATACATTAACTAACAGACGCATGAATTACAGACGCATGAACGAACAAACACATGAACTAACAAACACATGAACTAGCAGACACATGAACTAACAAACACATGAACTAACAAATACACGAACACATGAACTAGAAGACACATGAACTAACAGACACATGAACTAGCAGACACATGAACTAACAGACACATGAACTAGCAGAGACATGAACTAACAAACACATGAACTAACAAATACAGGAACACATGAACTAGCAGACACATGAACTAACAGACACATGAACTAACAAATACACGAACACATGAACTAGCAGACACATGAACTAACAGACACATGAACTAACAAACACATGAACTAACAAATACACAAACACATGAACTAGCAGACACATGAACTAACAAACACATGAACTAACAAATACACGAACACATGAACTAACAGACACATGAACTAACAGACACATGAACTAGCAGACACATGAACTAACAGACACATGAACTAGCAGACACATGAACTAACAAACACATGAACTAACAAATACAGGAACACATGAACTAACAGACACATGAACTAACAGACAAATGAACTAACAAACACACGAACAACACAACTACACAGAACACATGAACTAACAGACACATGAACTAACAAACACACAAACGAACAAACACACGAACGAACAAACATATGAACGAACAGTCACATGAACTAACAAACACATGAACTAACAAATACAAGAACACATGAACTAGCAGACACATGAACTAACAGACACATGAACTAACAAATACACGAACACATGAACTAGCAGACACATGAACTAACAGACACATGAACTAACAAACACATGAACTAACAAATACACGAACACATGAACTAGCAGACACATGAACTAACAGACACATGAACTAGCAGACACATGAACTAACAGACACATGAACTAGCAGACACATGAACTAACAAACACATGAACTAACAAATACACGAACACATGAACTAGCAGACACATGAACTAACAGACACATGAACTAACAAATACACGAACACATGAACTAGCAGACACATGAACTAACAGACACATGAACTAACAAACACACGAACGAACAAACACACGAACGAACAAACATATGAACGAACAAACACATGAACGAACAGACATGAACTAACAGACGCATGAACTAACAGACACATGAACTAACAGTCGCATGAACGAAAACACATGAACTAACAGACACATGAACTAACAGTCGCATGAACTAACAGACACATCAACTAACAGACGCATGAACTAACAAACACATGAACTAACAGACACACGAACTAACAGATACATTAACTAACAGACGCATGAATTACAGACGCATGAACGAACAAACACATGAACTAACAAACACATGAACTAGCAGACACATGAACTAACAAACACATGAACTAACAGTCGCATGAACTAACAGACACATCAACTAACAGACGCATGAACTAACAGACACATGAACTAACAGACACACGAACTAACAGATACATTAACTAACAGACACATGAACTAACAGACGCATGAACGAACAAACACATGAACTAACAAACACACGAAAACATGAACTAACAGACACGAACTAACAAACACATGAACTAGCAGACACATGAACTAACAAACACATGAACTAACAAATACTCGAACACATGAACTAGCAGACACATGAACTAACAGACACATGAACTAGCAGACACATGAACTAACAGACACATGAACTAGCAGACACATGAACTAACAAACACATGAACTAACAAATACAAGAACACATGAACTAGCAGACACATGAACTAACAGACACATGAACTAACAAATACACGAACACATGAACTAGCAGACACATGAACTAACAGACACATAAACTAACAAACACATGAACTAACAAATACACAAACACATGAACTAGCAGACACATGAACTAACAAACACATGAACTAACAAATACACGAACACATGAACTAGAAGACACATGAACTAACAGACACATGAACTAGCAGACACATGAACTAACAGACACATGAACTAGCAGACACATGAACTAACAAACACATGAACTAACAAATACAGGAACACATGAACTAGCAGACACATGAACTAACAGACAAATGAACTAACAAATACACGAACACATGAACTAACAGACACATGAACTAACAAACACACAAACGAACAAACACACGAACGAACAAACATATGAACGAACAGTCACATGAACTAACAAACACATGAACTAACAAATACAAGAACACATGAACTAGCAGACACATGAACTAACAGACACATGAACTAACAAATACACGAACACATGAACTAGCAGACACATGAACTAACAGACACATGAACTAACAAACACATGAACTAACAAATACACGAACACATGAACTAGCAGACACATGAACTAACAGACACATGAACTAGCAGACACATGAACTAACAGACACATGAACTAGCAGACACATGAACTAACAAACACATGAACTAACAAATACACGAACACATGAACTAGCAGACACATGAACTAACAGACACATGAACTAACAAATACACGAACACATGAACTAGCAGACACATGAACTAACAGACACATGAACTAACAAACACACGAACGAACAAACACACGAACGAACAAACATATGAACGAACAAACACATGAACGAACAGACACATGAACTAACAGACGCATGAACTAACAGACACATGAACTAACAGTCGCATGAACGAAAACACATGAACTAACAGACACATGAACTAACAGTCGCATGAACTAACAGACACATCAACTAACAGACGCATGAACTAACAAACACATGAACTAACAGACACACGAACTAACAGATACATTAACTAACAGACGCATGAATTACAGACGCATGAACGAACAAACACATGAACTAACAAACACATGAACTAGCAGACACATGAACTAACAAACACATGAACTAACAAATGCAGGAACACATGAACTAGCAGACACATGAACTAACAGACACATGAACTAACAAATACACGAACACATGAACTAACAGACACATGAACTAACAAACACACAAACGAACAAACACACGAACGAACAAACATATGAACGAACAGTCACATGAACGAACAGACACATGAACTAACAGACGCATGAACTAACAGACACATGAATTAACAGTCGCATGAACGAACACACACATGAACTAACAGACACATGAACTAACAGTCGCATGAACTAACAGACACATCAACTAACAGTCGCATGAACTAACAGACACATCAACTAACAGACGCACGAACTAACAGACACACGAACTAACAGATACATTAACTAACAGACACATGAAGTAACAGACGCATGAACGAACAAACACATGAACTAACAAACACACGAACACATGAACTAACAGACACATGAACTAACAGACACATGAACTAGCAGACACGTGAACTAAGAGACACATGAACTAGCAGACACATGAACTAACAAACACATGAACTAGCAGACACATGAACTAACAGACACATGAACTAGCAGACACATGAACACATGAACTAACAAACACATGAACTAAGACACATGAACTAGCAGACACATGAACACATGAACTAGCAGACACATAAACTAACAGACACATGAACTAGCAGACACATGAACTAACAAACACATGAACTAACAAATACACGAGCACATGAACTAGCAGACACATGAACTAACAGACACATGAACTAGCAGACACATGAACTAACAGACACATGAACTAGCAGACACATGAACTAACAAACACATGAACTAACAAATACAAGAACACATGAACTAGCAGACACATGAACTAACAGACACATGAACTAACAAATACACGAACACATGAACTAGCAGACACATGAACTAACAGACACATGAACTAACAAACACATGAACTAACAAATACACGAACACATGAACTAGCAGACACATGAACTAACAGACACATGAACTAGCAGACACATGAACTAACAGACACATGAACTAGCAGACACATGAACTAACAAACACATGAACTAACAAATACACGAACACATGAACTAGCAGACACATGAACTAACAGACACATGAACTAACAAATACACGAACACATGAACTAGCAGACACATGAACTAACAGACACATGAACTAACAAACACACGAAGGAACAAACACACGAACGAACAAACATATGAACGAACAAACACATGAACGAACAGACACATGAACTAACAGACGCATGAACTAACAGACACATGAACTAGCAGTCGCATGAACGAAAACACATGAACTAACAGACACATGAACTAACAGTCGCATGAACTAACAGACACATCAATTAACAGTCGCATGAACTAAAAGACACATCAACTAACAGACGCATGAACTAACAAACACATGAACTAACAGTCGCATGAACTAACAGACACATCAACTAACAGACGCATGAACTAACAGACACATGAACTAACAGACACACGAACTAACAGATACATTAACTAACAGACACATGAACTAACAGACGCATGAACGAACAAACACATGAACTAACAAACACACGAAAACATGAACTAACAGACACGAACTAACAAACACATGAACTAACAGACACATGAACTAGCAGACACATGAACTAACAAACACATGAACTAACAAATACTCGAACACATGAACTAGCAGACACATGAACTAACAGACACATGAACTAGCAGACACATGAACTAACAGACACATGAACTAGCAGACACATGAACTAACAAACACATGAACTAACAAATACAAGAACACATGAACTAGCAGACACATGAACTAACAGACACATGAACTAACAAATACACGAACACATGAACTAGCAGACACATGAACTAACAGACACATGAACTAACAAACACATGAACTAAAAAATACACAAACACATGAACTAGCAGACACATGAACTAACAAACACATGAACTAACAAATACACGAACACATGAACTAGAAGACACATGAACTAACAGACACATGAACTAGCAGACACATGAACTAACAGACACATGAACTAGCAGACACATGAACTAACAAACACATGAACTAACAAATACAGGAACACATGAACTAGCAGACACATGAACTAACAGACACATGAACTAACAAATACACGAACACATGAACTAACAGACACATGAACTAACAAACACACAAACGAACAAACACACGAACGAACAAACATATGAACGAACAGTCACATGAACTAACAAACACATGAACTAACAAATACAAGAACACATGAACTAGCAGACACATGAACTAACAGACACATGAACTAACAAATACACATGAACACATGAACTAGCAGACACATGAACTAACAGACACATGAACTAACAAACACATGAACTAACAAATACACGAACACATGAACTAGCAGACACATGAACTAACAGACACATGAACTAGCAGACACATGAACTAACAGACACATGAACTAGCAGACACATGAACTAACAAACACATGAACTAACAAATACACGAACACATGAACTAGCAGACACATGAACTAACAGACACATGAACTAACAAATACACGAACACATGAACTAGCAGACACATGAACTAACAGACACATGAACTAACAAACACACGAACGAACAAACACACGAACGAACAAACATATGAACGAACAAACACATGAACGAACAGACACATGAACTAACAGACGCATGAACTAACAGACACATGAACTAACAGTCGCATGAACGAAAACACATGAACTAACAGACACATGAACTAACAGTCGCATGAACTAACAGACACATCAACTAACAGACGCATGAACTAACAAAACACATGAACTAACAGACACACGAACTAACAGATACATTAACTAACAGACGCATGAATTACAGACGCATGAACGAACAAACACATGAACTAACAAACACATGAACTAGCAGACACATGAACTAACAAACACATGAACTAACAAATGCAGGAACACATGAACTAGCAGACACATGAACTAACAGACACATGAACTAACAAATACACGAACACACATGAACTAACAGACACATGAACTAACAAACACACAAACGAACAAACACACGAACGAAACAAACAAACATATGAACGAACAGTCACATGAACGAACAGACACATGAACTAACAGACGCATGAACTAACAGACACATGAACTAACAGTCGCATGAACGAACACACACATGAACTAACAGACACATGAACTAACAGTCGCATGAACTAACAGACACATCAACTAACAGTCGCATGAACTAACAGACACATCAACTAACAGACGCACGAACTAACAGACACACGAACTAACAGATACATTAACTAACAGACACATGAAGTAACAGACGCATGAACGAACAAACACATGAACTAACAAACACACGAACACATGAACTAACAGACACATGAACTAACAGACACATGAACTAGCAGACACGTGAACTAAGAGACACATGAACTAGCAGACACATGAACTAACAAACACATGAACTAGCAGACACAAGAACTAACAGACACATGAACTAGCAGACACATGAACACATGAACTAACAAACACATGAACTAAGACACATGAACTAGCAGACACATGAACACATGAACTAGCAGACCCATGAACTAACAGACACATGAACTAGCAGACACATGAACACATGAACTAACAAACACATGAACTAAGACACATGAACTAGCAGACACATGAACACATGAACTAGCAGACACATGAACTAACAGACACATGAACTAGCAGACACATGAACACATGAACAAACAAACACATGAACTAACAGACACATGAACTAGCAGACACATGAACACATGAACTAGCAGACACATGAACTAACAGACACATGAACTAGCAGACACATGAACTAACAAACACATGAACTAACAGACACATGAACTAACATACACATGACCTAACAGACACATGAACACATGAACTAACAAACACATGAACTAACAGCCACATGAACTAGCAGACACATGAACTAACAAATACACGAACACATGAACTAGCAGACACATGAACTAACAAACACATGAACTAACAAATACACGAACACATGAACTAGAAGACACACGAACTAACAGACACATGAACTAACAAACACACGAACGAACAAAAACACGAACGAACAAACATATGAACGAACAAACACATGAACGAACAGACACATAAACTAACAGACACATGAACTAGCAGACACATGATCTAACAAACACATGAACTAACAAATACACGAACACATGAACTAGAAGACACATGAACTAACAGACACATGAACTAGCAGACACATGAACTAACAGACACATGAACTAGCAGACACATGAACTAACAAACACATGAACTAACAAATACACGAACACATGAACTAGCAGACACATGAACTAACAGACACATGAACTAACAAATACACGAACACATGAACTAACAGACACATGAACTAACAAACACACAAACGAACAAGCACACGAACGAACAAACATATGAACGAACAGTCACATGAAGGAACAGACACATGAACTAACAGACGCATGAACTAACAGACACATGAACTAACAGTCGCATGAACGAACACACACATGAACTAACAGACACATGAACTAACAGTCGCATGAACTAACAGACACATCAACTAACAGTCGCATGAACTAACAGACACATCAACTAACAGACGCATGAACTAACAGACACACGAACTAACAGATACATTAACTAACAGACACATGAAGTAACAGACGCATGAACGAACAAACACATGAACTAACAAACACACGAACACATGAACTAACAGACACATGAACTAACAGACACATGAACTAGCAGACACTTGAACTAAGAGACACATGAACTAGCAGACACATGAACTAACAAACACATGAACTAGCAGACACATGAACTAACAGACACATGAACTAGCAGACACATGAACACATGAACTAACAAACACATGAACTAAGACACATGAACTAGCAGACACATGAACACATGAACTAGCAGACACATGAACTAACAGACACATGAACTAGCAGACACATGAACACATGAACAAACAAACACATGAACTAACAGACACATGAACTAGCAGACACATGAACACATGAACTAGCAGACACATGAACTAACAGACACATGAACTAGCAGACACATGAACTAACAAACACATGAACTAACAGACACATGAACTAACAGACACATGAACACATGAACTAACAAACACATGAACTAACAGACACATGAACTAGCAGACACATGAACTAACAAATACACGAACACATGAACTAGCAGACACATGAACTAACAAACACATGAACTAACAAATACACGAACACATGAACTAGAAGACACACGAACTAACAGACACATGAACTAACAAACACACGAACGAACAAAAACACGAACGAACAAACATATGAACGAACAAACACATGAACGAACAGACACATAAACTAACAGACACACGAACTAACAAACACATGAATTAACAGACACACGAAATAACAGACACATAAACTAACAGACACACGAACGAACACATGAACTAACAAACACATGGACGAACAAACCTATGAACTAAACAAAGAATGAATAAGTGAAATAACGAAAGTTGCCTTCATACAATATAAAAATATGTGGCCATGTTTTCGAGAAATTAATTAATATATAAAACAGCACAAAATCACCAGGCTTCTTGTTATTCTAAAGGGGAATACATTTCCATGTAATTTCAGCTTTGCAACATGTAATTTCAGCTTTGCAACATGTAATTTCATGTTTTGCAACAAGAGCCAAATAATATCGAAGAATGGCGTCCAACAGTACGAAAATTAATGTTGATGGTCTACATATGGCCGAATCGAAAGGAGGGACAGGGATGAAAAGAAAGGAAGACAAAAATGTTCCTTCTAATAAGATCAGGTCAGGTCATAGGGCAAGCTGTTGTAGCGCACGCTCCTTCTTATTTCAAAACTGCCCTTTTTGTCCAGCTAGATCAGACCCCCGAGTTCCGGTGCCCTTTTTGTCCAGCTAGATCAGAACCTCCGGTGCCCTTTTTGTCCAGCTAGATCAGACCCCGAGTTCCGGTGCCCTTTTTGTCCAGCTAGATCAGACCCCGAGTTCCGGTGCCCTTTTTGTCCAGCTAGATCAGACCCCGAGTTCCGGTGCCCTTTTTCATTTTTCTGTTTTACTTCTGCTCCACTCCCACAGATATTATTGGCCAGATACAGCTTATAAAATATATTCGAAAGAGTAGTTTTAAAACTGCAAAAAAAGGCATATACCTGACGGCAGACTTGCTGGTCCCGACCCATATAGATTGACAGCTCGGACTCTGAAGCGATAATCGTTTCCAGGACGAAGATGTTCCACGTTTGCCCTCAGTTTGGTGTCCTCATCCGTGATTGCGTCCCTAACAAGCAAACCTGGGAAATACACAGACTGTTATTGTTTAATCACATAAATCTGGGAAAAACAGAGACTGCTATTGTTAAATCGGGTAAACCTGGGGAAAACAGAGACTGTTATTGTTAAATCGCATAAACCTGGGAAAAACAGAGTGTTATTGTTTAATCACTTAAACCAGGAAAAACAGACACTTATTGTTTAATTGCATCAACCTGGGAAAAAACACCAGAGGCTGTTATTATATATACAGGTTTTGACCAAATACCCTTCAAAACAGACGCAATATGAGAGTGAGAGTGAGAGTGAGAGTGTGAGAGAGAGAGAGAGAGAGAGAGGGGGGTGGGGGTATATTAAATAATAATAAAGAAGAAGAAAATGTCTACTTAATTCAATAGAACTTCGACGCTAGGCGCTAGGCGACTTAATAACAACACTTACGCGAGATGATCACTCTCCAATTGGACTTGAACATGGTCATGGCCTCAATCATGTAGTACTCCACCGGTCGCCCGTGGTCGGTGCCGGCCGTCCAGATCACCTGGGCCCCGTAACTCGTCACAGTGGCAGCGTCCACGTGAACACCGGCCGGCTCGCCGGGAGGGCCTATGAGATATATATTAATTATATTAATTGCACAATGAAGACGCATCCCACTGGCGGATCTAAGGGGTCCGCCCCCCCCCCCCCCCCCCCCCCACCTCCAAAAGATTTTCTGCATCTGCTACTGTATCTGAATACAGTACACAGGACTATAGCACTTTCGCGTATTTTAAATATATTCACACGCAAATCATTAACTCAGCGTTCTGGTTAACCGATCAGAAGTAAGGTTGGTAGGTACTGGATCCATCATAGTAATTTTAACATCTCTCTATGTGAATGTGTTTCTCTCTCTCTCTCTCTCTCTCTCTCTCTCTCTCTCTCTCTCTCTCTCTCTCTCTCTCTCTCTCTCTCTCTCTCTCTCTCTCTCTCTCTCTCTCTCTCTGTCTCTGTCTCTTTCCCTGTGTCTCTCTCACTCTCTCTGTCTCTCTGTGTGTAGCTGGGTCTCTCTCTCTCTCTCTCTCTCTCTCTCTCTCTCTCTCTCTCTCTCTCTCTCTCTGTCTCTCTCTCTCTCTGTCTCTCTCTCTCTCTCTCTCTCTCTCTCTCTCTGTCTCTCTCTCTGTCTCTCTCTCTCTCTCTCTCTCTCTCTCTCTCTCTCTCTCTCTCTCTCTCTCTCTCTCTCTCTCTCTCTCTCTCTCTCTCTCTCTCTCACACTCTATTTCTCTTTCTCTCTCGCTATCTCTCTCACTGTCACTAACCCGTAACTATTAACACAATGTCTTGGACAGGCAGCCCAGATAACGTGTTTGAACCTTAATTGGATATACTTAACAACAAGTTCGATATGATATGATCAAATACCAGCCACTTTAAAATAGGCAGATCTGATAACTTACCAACATCTTTGAGACGGGCTGATATGATCCCTTACCAACACCTTCGAGACGGGCTGATATGATCACTTATCAATACGCTCGAGACAGGCTGATATGATCATTTATCAACACCTTCGAGACAGGCTGATATGATCATTTACCAACACCTTCGAGACGGGCTGATACGATCATTTACCAACACTTTCGAGGTAGGCTGATACGACCACTTACCAACCACTTTGAGGTAGGCTGATACGACCACTTACCAACTACTTTGAGGTAGGCTGATCTGGTATCTGACTGGAGAGCTGACACTGCAGAACACTGGTACTCGCCTGCATGATGGAACTGTGCGTTCTGGATGTACAGACCTGACTTGATGGGCGTCAGCTCCTGAAAAACAGAACACCGAAACACATGATGCATAAAATGGTAATAGTAGTGGGATGCAACCTGGTGGAAAAGCGCTCGCCTGATGTGCGGTCTGTGTAGGATCGATCCCTGTCGGTGGGTCCATTTGGCTATTTATATTTCCAGTCAATGCACTACGACTGGTGTATAAAAAGTAGTATGTAGTACGTGATGTCATATCTGTGGGATGGTGCATATAAAAGATCCCTTGCTACTAATGGGAAAAAACAGATAGCGCGTTTCCTCTCTAAGACTATATGTCAAAATTATGAAATGTTTGACATCCAATAGCCAAGGATAATTAAATCAATGTTCTCTAGTGGTGTCGTTCTATGATCATCACCACTACTGTTATCATCACCACCATCATCATTATATCAATACAAATTATATCATCATCACCACTACCATTATCATCATTACAACCAATATCATTATATCAATACAACTTATATCATCATCACCAGTACCATTATCATCATATCAATACAAATTATATGATCATCACCGCTACCATTATCATCATTACAACCAATATCATTATATCAATACAAATTATATCATCATCATCACCACCACCACTATCATCATATCAATACAAATTATATCATCATCACCACTACCATCATCATCACCACCAAATCCATCATATCAATACAAATTCTATCATCATCACCACCACCAAATTCATCATATCAATACAAATTCTATCATCATCACCACTACCATTATCATCATTACAACCAACATCATCATATCAATACAAATTATATGATCATCACCACTACCATTATCATCATTACAACCAACATTATATCAATACAAATTATATCATCATCACAACTACCATCATCACCACCACTATCATCGTCATATCAATACAAATTATATCATCATCACCACCACCAAATTCATCATATCAATACAAATTATATCATCACCACCAACATCATCTTCGTCATCATCAATCAATACAAACTGTTCCATCATCACCATTACTATCATCATCATATCAATACAAATTATATCATCATCACAATTACCATCATCATCATATCAATACAAATTATATCATCATCACCATTACCATCATCATCATATCAATACAAATTATATCATCATCACAAATACCACCATCATCATCACAACCATCTTCATCATATCAAAACAAATTATACCATCATCATCATCACCAACATCTTCATCATAATCATCATTATCATCATCATCATATCAATACAAATTCTACTATCACCACCACTAACTCTACTATCATCACCACTGCTACCACCATCACCATCATCATCATTATCATCATATTGGTACAAATTATACTAGCATCACCACTACCATCATTATCTCCACCATCTTCATCTACTTTCATCATGATCACTATGATCATGCTCACCTGGACAAAGTGGTTGTTCTCGTCCGGATCAATGACGTGGCCGTTAAACCTCCACATGTACACGAGGTCTATGTGGGGGTTATAGGAAGCTTGGCAGTACAGAAACGCAGTCTCGTTAACCGTCACCGTGGTCGCGGAGGGACCCGTCGTGATCGAGGCAGCCTCTGAATTTAAAAAAAACAAATGTGTAAGTCCTGGCTGTAAAGGTTTCATAGTTCGTTGAGAGAGAGAGAGAGAGAGAGAGAGAGAGAGAGAGAGAGAGAGAGAGAGAGAGAGAGAGAGAGAGAGAGAGAGAGAGAGAGAGAGAGAGAGAGAGAGAGAAAAAAGAGAAAAAAAGAGAGAGAGAGAGAGAGAAGAGAGAAGCTTGTATAGCGATACGTATCGTATCGTATCGTATCGTGAGATAGGTCTATTGTGAAACCACTGTGACTAGATGGCAGAAAGAACTATGAATATTCAAGTTGTGTCGGTTTTGTTTATTTTATTTTTGATTGTTGATTTTATTGAAAACAATCCAAGCACATACTCCAATCTTCCACAATTCAATATGAACACGTGACTATATTTTGGTTCGCGGTAACCGCGCGGTTTTGGTGTGAACGGACCCTAAGATGACCTACTTTTGAAAGTCAAACGGGTGGAGCTGGACGCTTCTCCATTGATGTTCTCGATTGAGAAACACCTTTAAACGAAAACAGTAAGATGACCTACTTTTTATGGTCAAACGGGTGGAGCTGGACGCTTCTCCATTGATGTTCTCGGCTTTGCACTCGTATCTGCCCTCATCAGACGCCTGTACGTTTGTAATCAGGAGAAAACCGTTGCGCAGCTTCTGAAAATGGCCCGCAGTTGACTGCAGCAACGCCCCATTTCTAAACCAGCTCAGAGCCGGCTGTGGTGCTCCCTCTGGATCACAGATCAGAGTGATGTTACCTCCAATGGCTGCCTCCGTGATGCGTGGTAATGGATGTTTCAGAAAGGATGGTTTGAAAGCTGCAAAGAGTAGAGTATAGATTAAGAAGGCTGGTAACCAGAATGTTTTGGACTTAAATAATTGTAATTGTTGGCATAAACATAAATATGTTTGAAGTGTAAGAAGTAAGAAAAAAAAAGATGTAAAAAGAAAGAACAAAAATATGCTCCCCGTCCCTGGCCCCGAAAACAATATTTAAAATTAGCATCTACTTTACTTCAGAGTTACAAGATTATACCGAGCAAATTTGTAGGTAGGTATGTACTCAGAAATATATGAAGAGGTCATTACCAAAATGTGATCGCAGTGGGAGCAGGGTCAACTCGTCCTAAAACCAACTCGCCCCCTACCAACTCGCCCCATTTTTAATATCGCCCCAGTGGTTGGTCAACTCGCCCCCACATTATTTTAGTTAACTCGCCCCAAAAATGTTACCAACTCGCACCAGCAGTTGGCCAACTCGCCCGCACACTATTTAGTCAACTCGCCCGAAAAAAATTTCCAACTCGCCCGAAAAATGTTTCCAACTCGCCCCCATACTGTTTAGTCAACTTGCTCCAAAAATGTTACCAACTCTCCCCAACTGTTGGTCAAATCGCCCAATATTGTTTATCAACTCGCCCCCAACATGCATGGTGAAAAGTGTTCAGGCAAGTTCATTTTGCCCGAATGTCTCTATTTTTTCCGAATTTGAGGCTTTTCTCTAGGACTAGGGGAACTGGTGGGTGGCAGATGCTGCCCCCCCCCCCCCCCCCCCCCCCCCCCATGTCTCGTACGCTTATGAACTCTCCTTAGTAGTTGGTGAACTCGCCCCAGTAGCATTTTATTTTGTTCAAAGTAAACTTATATTAATATATTATACTTGATTGGGCTGTACTATATTTAATGCCAGAACATAAAGCTGGGAGTTCAAAGGTGTAAATTGTCACATTAGTAAGGTAAGCAATGAACACTTATTAAACCGCGTTAGTCTGTTGTAACCTGACCGGCACAGATAAGATGGAGCAACTAATTATCAAACAACCCACCGAAGGTGTTAAAAGCATATGAAATCCTTGTCATGCTAGCACTGCAAGAACAAGACTGCATAAAATGCAATATTTGCAATATTTTGTGTACTGATTGGTGTTTTGCGCATGACAAAACGTTAGATCAATAAAAGGAGAGAGAGAGAAAATACTACCAGTTCATAACTGTCCAAATTCAGTGAATCACGTGACCAAGAAGTCACATATTTATGCCCCCCCCCCTCCCCCCCCCCCCCCCCCCAAACCCATGATCCCCAAGAGTGCGTTGTGTGTCGAGAGTCTGTTTTCAGTCTCTCTTGTACTCTATTAAAGAAACGAGGGGCAAACTCACAAACGTCTTTTAAGTAGATGATAGTTCATGGTAATAGGATAGTGGTCGTAATAGCGGAGTTTCACTGTAATAGTAATAAATGAAATGACACACCAAAGCTGTAGATCTTGTCCACTTTTTATATCGTCACAATTAGTTACGGACAATAAACTTGAGGTTGGAGCGAGCTGACCGAACACTGGAGCGAACTGGTGAAGTTGGGGGGTTTTTGACACGAGTTGACTAAATAGTTTGGGGCGAGTTGGTTTTGGGT
This sequence comes from Gigantopelta aegis, assembly GCF_016097555.1. NCBI lineage: Eukaryota > Metazoa > Mollusca > Gastropoda > Neomphalida > Peltospiridae > Gigantopelta > Gigantopelta aegis. The sequence goes on along the minus strand of NC_054709.1, from coordinate 6,700,782 downwards.
TGAGTTGACCAGCATTCGTAGCAGTTGAAAGTGAAGGTATGCAGTTATTAGTACAACTCAGCAATTTACGACAAAAGTAAATCATTAATAATTCAGAAATTGAAGTAGAAGAAGAACTTTTGTTTACTAGAAATGCTCTACAATATTATAAGAGAACCAAGTATCGTTAAAGATGACCCATTTCCGTACAACCGAAGTGTTTCTGGTCATCTTGGTGTTTTTTATATTTTTAAAAACGTACGTGCGTCTGAAAAATAACAGTTATGGAGTCGAATTTTAGTCTATGTTTAACTATATTTTACAGTTTCAACGTCACAGACCCTTGTTTCACTCTTTTGTAGGGTTATACAAATGTGTTACAGGTTTGTAACTTAACCAAACTTAGTGTCCATGTTTACGGGTTGAAACTAAGGTTTGCGCCTTGAATATGCAAATAATAAATAAATAGTTAGTTAGTTAGTTAGTTAGTTAGTTAGTTAGTTAGTTAATAAATAGGATAAACAGGCAGAAAAGCAAACACATAAACACACAAACAGAAACAAATAAATAAAAATAATAATAAACGTCAAACGTACATAGAACCCTGAGCTGGGCCCCACTGAAAGAGATGCCTTGATTATTGTGAGCCGCGCACTGATACATCCCGTTGTGTTTAGCCGGATCCAGCTTGTGAATCATCAACGTCGAGCCCGCTACAGTTATGTCCCCTGCAAGTGTCGCTAGGGGGCTGCCATTTTTGTACCACGTGTACACTGGAGACGGATTACCACGTGCAACACAGCGCCATGTGAGTTGTGAGTGAATGTCGACGTGTTTGTTTCCAAGTGGAACGATGAAATATGGCTTCGCTGATTTTGTAAAGAAAAATAATAATAATAATAATAATAATAATAATAATAATAGTAACAATAATATAAGTTGTAGAAGCATCACGAAGGGTATATGAATTTTTATGTACCCTCTGTGTGTTCTTTTACCCCGAGAGATGCTTCTACAACGAATTTATCTTGCCGACATGTTAAATCATATATAGCCAAATAATCAAAATAACGCCAGACAATAATTGTTAAAGGGACATTCCCGAGTTCGCTGCATTGTAAGATGTTTCCGACTAATAAAATATTTCTACGATTAAACTTACATATTAAATATATTTTGTTTTGTAGAATATCAGTGTCTGTATATTCAATGTGTTTCTAGTCGTCTTAATATTTGTAAGAAGCCCGAACTGGAAATTGTCTTCAATTAATTTCGTACGTACGAAAAAATCCTTTTTAGGAAATAAAATGAAATTTAACCTAGTACAAATATTAGAACGATCAGAAACACGTTTAATATACAGCCACAAATATTTTATGCAGAAAAATATATTTGATATGTAATTACAGTCGTCAAAAAGTCTCTGTTAGTCGATAACATCTTAAAAATTGCAGCAAACTCGGGAATGTCCCTTTAACAATTTATTAACGGAGCCGTACCACGTGGACGCGAACGAAACCACTTGCCAGTGACGAAAAATAGTTCCATCGATAAACGAGTTTTTAACTTCAAATGTTTGTAATACGAAATTGTCTGAAACAGATATTAATAATAATAAAAAAAACTTTATTTATTTATAATCTAATTATTGCTTTAGCATTAACTGGGGTAGCTGAAAACTGTTGGAAATTACAGACGGGGTATAAGAGAATTTGGCTCCGCCCACAGGGGTATAAGGGATTTTGTCCAACGGCAAACAACCAATGAGATTAAAGAATTTTACATGAAGGCGAGATAATAAAATTTATCATCCATTAAAGGCTTTTGTAGGAGATATCGTTGGCACTATAATTTGCGATATCTCCTTATAATCTTGATTGGTCACATTTTAATTACAAGACAACGTTTTGTTACGTCACTGTGTTTGTTTCAGCGCTAAACCTACCATTACTGACGTCACGCCACTGCCGTTCTGCTAGTTAACGAGTCTACCGCTGACATTCAACCCACATTACTGACATTGTTTACAACTGTTACAAATGAAAAGAATAATAATGGATGATAAAAAGAATACCCCCTCTATAAATCCACTGGCGGTCTGTGCTTTAGACGTGTTGTTCAACAAAACCTATTTTAACTTTCATTCTACGATTGACGACATGTGCATTAAAAATATAGCCTACTGATGGAAAGGGAAAAGGGAACACATCAAATTGTAGACCAAATTTAATTCACAACTAGAATAGTAATATCTGTATTTCATACCACGTTGGAACGTGGAATTGACTGTCTGTAGTGTTGAATGTGCTGCCTATATGTTTCCAGTCAACTTCTGACAATATCAATTGATTTTTGATGCAGTCATTATTTCTTGTTGCTATCTGTGTGATCCCTTATTTCTTTCCATCAGTATATGTTAACAATTAACCACATCCCATTATGTGTCTGTATTGTTAGAGAGAGAGAGAGAGAGAGAGAGAGAGAGAGAGAGAGAGAGAGAGAGAGAGAGAGAGAGAGAGAGAGAGAGAGAGAGAGAGAGAGAGAGAGAGAGAGAGAGAGAGAGAGAGAGAGACGACGACGACAACGATGACATCGACGACATCGAAGAAGAAGATGGTGAAATAACATTTCTACAACCATCCGACGGGAATGGCTGTACCTACAGGTAACCAATAAGAGAGCCCGTACCTACAACCAACCAATAGGAGAGCCCGTACCTACAACCTACCAATATGAGAGCCCGTACCGACAACCAGCCAATAGGAGAGCCCGTACCGACAACCAGCCAATAGGACAGCTCGTACGAACCTGAAAGCTGGAGATTTATGGACTTGGAGTCGCCGGCTTGGGACCCCCGGCTCACGGAGCACGTGTACGTCCCGCTGTCCTCCAACTGCGCATCCTCGATCAGAAGGACCCGGTTGTGGTCCTGGAGCGAGGCAGTCCGCGGCATGGAGCGGCCTACGCGGTGCCACTTGTACACAAATGGCGTCGTTGACCTTTACAGTGAAAAAATAGCAGACTATTGAAATGGTTGAAATGGCACAAAAAAAGTTTGTCTTGTTTAACGACACCGCTAGAGCGCATTGATTATGTAATCAAACATTTGGTCATTCTGACACATTCATCAGGAGAAAGACGCTTCATGGTCCATTAGCAGCAAGGGATCTTTTATATGCACTTCCCCACATAGAGGAAAGCACATACCACGGCTTTCGGTCAGCTGTGGTGCACTGGTTGGAACGATAGAAAAAATCAGTTGAATGGATCCACCGAGGTTGTTCGATCCTGCGACACAAGCATGTCAGGTGAAAGTGGAACAGATTCAAGTAGGACCACGTGCATCATTAATGTACATAATTTTTATAGTTCACATTTATGGGATGCAAAGGGTAACGTGAAAACAATTATATATCAGAAACAGAAAAGCAGAAAATTCCAACCAAAACTCAAATCACTATCTATTCCAATTTTGCAGGGAAGCATCTGTCGCAAGTCTATATATCAAAGGTTGTGGTATGTGCTGTTCTGTCGTTTGGCTGTGCATATGAAAGATCCCGTGCTACTAATGGGGAAATGTAGCGTGTTTCCTCTCTAAGACTATATGTTAAAATTATCAAATGTTTCACATCGAATAGCCGATGATTAATAAATCAATGTGCTCCAGTGGTGTCGTTAAACAAAACAAACTTCATACTCTGCGAGAGAGCTACATGATTACTAGTTTCAATTAGTCACCTTCATGCCAGAGCACCGCTTCATGTTGCAGTACATGACTTGCCCATTTTTTAACACTTGTGCTAGGCTCAGATTACCAACTGACAGCAGAAAGCTGACCATCTGTCTGTTGTCACTACTTCTACGACTGGGGACGCAGCCCAGTGGTAAAACGTTCCCTTGATGCGCGATCGGTCTGGGATCGATTCCCGTTGGTGTGCGCATTGGGCTATTTCTCGCTCCAGCCAGTGCACCACGACTGGTATATCAAAGGCCGTGGTATGTGTTATCCTGTCTGTGGGATACTGCATATAAAAGATCCCTTGCTGCTAATCGAAAAGAATAGTCCATGAAGTGGCGACAGCGGGTTTCCTCTCTTAATATCTGTGTGGTCCTTAACCGTATGTCCGACGCCATATAACCGTAAATAAAATGTGTTGAGTGCGACGTTAAATAAAACATTCCCTTCCTTTACTTCTACGACTGTTCAGTTACGCGTCTGAGCGCTCTTACAACTCGATTCTCGTCGTATAACCCATTAGTTGTTAATCTGAGCGCTCTTACACCTGGATTCTCGTCGTATAACCCATTAGTTGTTAATCTGAGCGCACCCGTCATAAGTCGGGAGTAGGGGGAATTGCAACGCAACCATCGAGTTGGCGAACTTCGTCGTAACAGTTGACAGTCTTAGCCTAGCATAAGGTACTAATTATAATAAGCAGCTTTAATCCAACGAGATATTTATGTCGACCTGTTTGTAATCATAAAGGGAAGATTTTAAAGAGCATATCACAATGTCAGGGCCGTAGCTAGGATGTTTTGTTTGGAGGAGGGGGTGTGGGGCAACTGAGTTGTTAATAGTCTAAAACTCCTTAAACAGTTAAGAAGAGAATTTTCTTTAAGTTTCTATAATGCTTTCCGGATTCCCCCCCCCCCTTGCGCCCCCCCCCCCCCCCCCCCCCCCCCCCCCTAGCTACGAATGTTATATTATTTTTAAGGAGGAACTATTTCTTAAACTGCAACAGAATTTGGCCTCAGATTGCAGTTATCTTCCTATTTGGAAACATCCGGAAATGTGTCCGCGCAAGAAGTCTGTTTTTTGACTGATTATTTCATGGCAGACAGCTATGAAGTGGCAAATATTTGACTGAAGTTGACAGGGGAGAGCATGCAGTTTGTAAACATGTGTAACTTTTTGACAGTGAAGACTTGTTTGTGGTCATTCCGGCCCATACAAAGGTAGTGTTTTTTGTGTAAAATGGGTGTACTCCGGCCTGGTTTAGAGGGTGTGTTTGTTTAAACCAATATGCTGGGGGAAAGAGCTGGACAACAGGGGTTGTCCTTTTCAGGGTATGTGTCCCCCAGGCCGGCAAAGGTGCATACAAAACTCCACGGGCTTGCTGGTATTAATAAAAATGTTATAGCCACTAAGGCTATATAGAAACTTATAGAGAAATTAGTTGTGGTCTGTGGCCATTTAACAGAAATAAAATGAAAAAGGGCGATAACTCTAGTGATACTTACGACCCGTAGGCGAAGCACTCCAGCCGCACATCTTGTCCTCTCATGGGAGGCTGTGGGAATACAGCAATGAAATCATTCTGGATTTCTGGACCCCAGTCCGCTTTAGCCGCTAAAAATAGAAACCACATCAACCCTTCAGGTACTTTCATTGTGTAGTGTTCAAGAGATGAGACAGTTGCCTTGAACACAAACAACAGAATAAACAACAAAATGACAACAACAAAAACCTTTAAAGGCATATTGTCACAGACCACTGATCTATTTAATGGTCTAACAAAGTATTACCTGAACAAAAATAATTTGATTTGTCCCCAAATGTACTTTATTCAACCATCTTCATAACCACCATACTGCATTTATTAATGGCATTTTGTAAAAATAATTGAATTATGGCAATGGTTCATAATTCAAAAACTAACATTGCCGAGAGGGATGACATGGATTTCACTCCATCGTGGTTCAATTAAGGTGATGCGATAGCTAGATATGATTTCCAACAATTAAGGTTTTTTCTTTTTTTTATTATCCATTTTCAGAGAAATACCGGTACTTAAATCCGTGACAGTATGCCTTTAACATACAAAAACAAACATACAAATAAACAAATAACAGATTCTGAAGTGATGGTGGCAGGTTTGGATGGATGATTAGCCACTCTCTTTGATTACCCTAGCGATATAGAGAATACTACATGAGCGGCCGTTAGATACCGTCTATCTTAAACGTGTTGTTTAAAAACCTATCCAACGAGCGAAAGCGAGTTGAATACTTTTTTTAACAAGTTGTAAGATAAACGGTATCTAAAGGACACAAACGTAGTATTCTATTTCTTACATATCTTCAGAAAACAGGTCACTACACAAGCGTCCCGACCTTCTTATAGACTACGTTCGCCACAGTCTAGTCTCCCCCCCCCCCCCCCCGTAATAATACATAATGAAGTAACCACTTATGACCGTACCTTGATCTTGTACTTGAAGTGATATTGCCATGCTGGTGCGAGTTGGCGGCTGTGACGTACCAATCGTGTACTTGCTGACCCCGCTCAAGATAGCGATACATCGATAATCGCCCTCGTCGATTCGCGTCACTTCCGAGAAATAAAGCCTCCCATTGGCTGAGATGAATATATATGTCTGCATTTCCGGCCGTACAAAGGTACGGGTGTCACCTTTCAACCACTGGTATCTCACAGCTGGAATAAGAATGTGAACAGTTTAAAGAGACAGACTCTAGTTTTCAAAACCTACGGCATATTTGTTCACTATTAGAGACGTTTTTGTAATTGAAATCAGAATTGTTTATTGTATAGAATATCAATTTGCGTACAACCAATATTTGCCATCCTGGTTTTTGTAATAAACAAATGCTCTTTTTTCATGCTTCTAAAAACGCACGTGCGTCTGAGAAATAACGGTTGTGGAGACGAGCTCTGGTGTATTTTAAAAAGGAGATTTGCCCGGTTTTAGCGTCATGGACTCTTTGTTTCACTCAACTGCATCTTTATTCAGAAGTGTTACAGGTTTTTAGATTAACCAAACTTAGTCTCTTTTCACTGGTTTGAACTTGAAAAACTTGAGAAAAAAACACAAAATGTTTTATTTAACGACGCACTCAACACATTTTATTTACGGTTATATGGCGTCAGACATATGGTTAAGGACCACACAGATTTTGAGAGGAAACCCGCTGTCGCCACTACATGGGCTACTCTTTCCTATTAGCAGCAAGGGATCTTTTATTTGCGCTTCCCACAGGCAGGATAGCACAAATCATGGCCTTTGTTGAACCAGTTATGGATCACTGGTTTACACCTACCCATTGAGCCTTGAAGAGCACTCACTCAGGATTTGGAGTCGGTATCTGGATTAAAAAATCCCATGCCTCGATTGGGATCCGAACCCAGTACCTACCAGCCTGAAGACCGATGGCCTTACCACGACGCCACCGAGGCCGGTACAGATATTATATGACTGAAATGCAATATCAGTCTCCTCCCTTGTTTAAATCGGTACCAAGCAATGTATTTTATTATTTGTACCCTACTGTAAACCATGTTTTCAAAATCAGAATATGTATGGTCCTCTTACGCCGTTGCTTAACGGCCTGAGTGTAATAAAGTTCTTTTCTGTCCTGTTCTGATGGCGAGTGTGTTCTGTATTGTGATCGGTTAATTACATTCTTTTTCCGGAATCAAACCGGCCTCGGTGGCGCAGTGATTAAGCCACCGGACTACAGGCTGGTAGGTACAGGATTCGCAGCCCGGTACCGGCTCCAACCCAGAGCGAGTTCGTAAGGGTCCAATGGGTAGGTGTAAGGCCACTACACCCTCTTATTTCTCACTAACCACTAACCAACTAACCAACTGTCCTGGACAGACAACCCAGAAACTTGAGGAGTGCTTGAACCGTAATTGGATATAAACACGAAAATAAGTTAAATTGAAATCCGGAATCAAATGAAAACAACACCCGGAAATCTTAATGACGTCATTAGAAAGTAACGTAATTAGCAATTGGAACACGTCAAGTGTTTTTTTGTTAGTTTTTTTTCCAAATATAGAGTTAGTTGTGTAGAAAACCGATTCATTTTACAATGGAAATAACCATACTGAGTTTTTAGATTTGAGGGTATTATTTTTCTATTTGATCGCACAAAAAAACTAAATTTCATAACTATACCCAGCTTTTAATTTGCTTTTACTGGTTTGTGTCTGTGCGTGTTGTTTAGTTGTTCTTTTTAAAGTTGGTATTACTATTATTTCAGTTGCTTAATTACTGTTATTATGTGGGTGCATCTTGAGCTTTAATCCACTCAAATACTTTGGTGTACGGCTACCTTTAAAAACTAACCTCTATTTTTTTTTTTTTTTTTTTTTTTTTTTTTTTTTATCCTACTGGCCCCCATTTCCTTTTACTCCTTTGAATACGATCTCATTTCTTCCCGATCTGGCAAATCCTCTTATCGTTCAACTTCTTTCGCTGTCCACCTCCACATCCCAGTCATTGTCTCTCCAACCGCGGCAGGTGCTTGTCTCTTGTGGCTATCGATGCCACACATCTGTCATTCCCCATCAGCTTTTAGCTGTGGGCTTATCTGACCACTTCGGAGAGTGTTCAGTAGTTACTTCTGGCATTGTTAAGAGGCACTAGTATATACCTACTATGCTCCCCTACTACCGGCGGTCGTTAATTAGTGCCGTGGGTCAGACTAGCGGCAGAGGATGAGGATGTCAGGTGGGTGCAGGGAAGTACACAGAGACTGCACCCGTGGAGGAAGCTGAGACAGGTAGGCGATGGTGTGGACAGCTCAGAAGAAAGAGTTGGATAAAACGAACCTGGTTTGTACTGTATCTGACTGCACTGGATCGCGACTCCTTCGTACGCCTTGGCGTTCACTGCAGCATCGGGGACATTGGAGAACTCGCCCAGCACTGTAAATAAAGTTTAAGTTTACTTTGTTTAACGACACCACTAGATTTATAAATAATTAGATGCCAAACATTTAGCTACTCTAAAATATAGTCTTAGAGAAGTAACAGATTACATTTGTTTTTCCATCGCATATACAAGACATCACATATCACGTCCTTTGGTATACTAGTCATAGGGAACTGACTTGGACGTGGAAAAAATCAATTGTAGTCCTACGGGGAACGCCTTCTTCCATTCTATGGAATTTACTACAAGTTATTTATTTCTGAGCCGAATAATTTGTAAATTGCACACAAAAATAATAGGCTATTAATTTTTTAATTACAAAACATTTTTACATTTCTTCTTATGTCAAACCAAACTGACATTATTTACAAAAGAAAAAAAACTAAACATTTTTATAAAATGATGGGAGGAACTATATATATATATAACAAACAAAAAATAATAATAATTAAAAAAAAACATCAAAAAGAAATCCAACTTACCATAACATATCTCTAAACAGTACTTAAATACCTCTTTACGTGGATTCTTAGAAAAGGTGCCTAATCATACCCCTAAAAGTCCCCAAATGGACTAGTCCTTACTTCCAAACGACAGCTGTAAGGGATCTCCAAGCAGTTTTCCAAACTTGTTCTCCACAATACACCTGTAATCCGCCGCATCATCGTTCTCATTCGGTTTGTGAATCGTCAGTTTCCCATTGGTCAGCATGTATCTCGAGTCCAGGTCAGGCGTCACTTCCGTCTCAAAGTTTTCGCCCCGGTACCATTTGAATGTAGGATAAGGGTTCCCATTGGCTATATATTCCAGTTCGATGTTGGTCGTCCTGCCAACAACGACCATGCTGTTTTGTTGCACCACGAAGTATGGACCTGTTTCGAACTCTTCGGGATCGTTTCGGGATAACCCGTAGTCTGAATAAAATAAATACATGAACAAATTAATGAACAAAACGTCAGATAGATAGATAGATAGATAGATAAATAGATAGATAGATAGATAGATAGACAGACAGATAGATAGAAAGATGGATGGATGGATGGATGGATGGATGGATGGATGGAAAGATGGATGGATGGATGGATGGATGGATGGATGGAAAGATGGATGGATAGATGGATGGATAGATGGATGGATGGATGGATAGATGGATGGATGGAAAGATGGATGGATGGATGGATGGATGGATGGATGGAAGGATGGATGGATGGACAGTCAAATATACATTCACGACTGTCCTAACAGTAACCTCCAGTTAACATTTCATTTCAACTTATTTTTGTGCTTACATCCAATTACGGTTCAAGCACGCTGTCCTGGGCACACACCTCAGCTATCTGGGATGTCTGTCCAGGAGAGTTGGTTAGATGTTAGTAATTAGTGGTTAGCGAGAAAGAAGAGGGTGTAGTGGTCTTACACCTACCCATTGAGTTGTTAAAACTTTCTCTGGGTGGGAACCGGTATCGGGCTGCGAACCCTGTACCTACCAGCCTAATATCCCATGGCTTAACCACGACACCACCGAGGCCGGTTCCATTTAACACGGTCTAAGGGGCATAACTCACAAAGCTCTCTTAGGATCGCTTAAGCAACAACGAATCGTCCACACAAAGATGTGAGAGTTTAAAATGTTAGGCACGTGTTGCATATGTCTATTAAACAACCCAACAGCAAAAATAACTTTGTGAGTGAATTGGAATATTTGTTTAAAGCATTAATTATCGCAATAAGGGTGGGTGAGACAGGCGCATGCTGTGTGTAATCACCTAGGTCAGGTCAGGTTATAGGGTTTTACGTGCACATTCAGAACAAGCTGTTGTAGCGCACGCCTGTCGTTGGCCAAGTGCCGGCCTTGGTCGGCTCCTCCGTCCAGGAGAAGAACAATCCCGTAACCCATCCCACCCCACCCCTAAATCCACCAGTGGCTCTTACCGTAGTCTCGAGGGCGGGACGTAGCCCAGTGGTAAAGGGCTCGATTGATGCGCGGTCGGTCTGGGATCGATCCCCGTCGGTGGGCCCATATCAAAGGTCGTGGTATGTGCTATCCTGTCTGTGGGATGGTCCACATGAAAGATCCCTTGCTGCTAATCGAAAAGAGTAGCCCATAAAGTGGCGACAGCGCGTTTCCTCTCTCAATATCTGTGTGATCCTTAACCATATGTCCGACGCCATATAACCGTAAATAAAATGTGTTGAGTGCGTCGTTAAATAAAGATATTTCCTTACCGTAGTCTCTAGCTGTTCGTACTATCCTGTACGCTTCCGACTGACTGATTTCGCAGATATACGGTAATACGTCTCGCGTATTAGCCAGTGTCCAGTCGTACCCGCTCGCTGAAATAACAACATATCACTCAAAACATACGGTAATACGTCTCTCGTACTGACCAGTGTCCAGTCGTACCCGCTCGCTGAAATAACAACATATCACTCAAAACATACGGTAATACATCTCGCGTATTGACCAGTGTCCAGTCGTACCCGCTCGCTGAAATAACAACATATCACTCAAAACATACGGTAATACATCTCGCGTATTGACCAGTGTCCAGTCGTACCCGCTCGCTGAAATAACAACATATCACTCAAAACATACGGTAATACATCTCGCGTATTGACCAGTGTCCAGTCGTACCCGCTCGCTGAAATATCAACATATCACTCAAAACATACGGTAATACGTCTCGCGTACTGACCAGTGTCCAGTCGTACCCGCTCGCTGAAATAACAACATATCACTCAAAACATACGGTAATACATCTCGCGTATTGACCAGTGTCCAGTCGTACCCGCTCGCTGAAATAACAACATATCACTCAAAACATACGGTAATACGTCTCTCGTACTGACCAGTGTCCAGTCGTACCCGCTCGCTGAAATAACAACATATCACTCAAAACATACGGTAATACGTCTCGCGTACTGACCAGTGTCCAGTCGTACCCGCTCGCTGAAATAACAACATATCACTCAAAACATACGGTAATACGTCTCGCGTACTGACCAGTGTCCAGTCGTACCCGCTCGCTGAAATAACAACATATCACTCAAAACATACGGTAATACGTCTCGCGTACTGACCAGTGTCCAGTCGTACCCGCTCGCTGAAATAACAACATATCACTCAAAACATACGGTAATACGTCTCGCGTACTGACCAGTGTCCAGTCGTACCCGCTCGCTGAAATAACAACATATCACTCAAAACATAAGGTGACACATCGATTGCTGACCAACGTCCAGTCCAACCGCATAACATAATCACTTTTTAAAATAACTAAAATAGGTGTAGACTACAATACAATTTCCACCAGGTGTAAACTAGACTTAATATTTTAAAATTGTCCTTATTAGGTGTAAACTACACTTAACATGTTAAAATATCATTACTAGCTGTAGACTACAAATACCATTTTAAAACACTGACTTGCATAGGTGTAGGTTAGACATAACATTTTAAAATACTGAATAGCCTAGATCTGTATATACTATCCTTAACATATTAATAATATTGACTGGCATAGGTGTCGAGTAGACTTTACTTTTTAAAATACTAACTAGCATAGGTGTAGACAACAAGGGTTTCTGAGCTCATGTCGACGTTGCACATTACTAGGTGTAGACTAGACTTAATATTTTAAAATACTGACTAGCGTAGGTGTAGACAACAAGGGTTTCTGAGCTCATGTCGACGTTGCACATTACTAGGTGTAGACTAGACTTAAGATTTTAAAATACTGACTAGTGTAGGTGTAGGCTAGATATAAGATTTTTAAATACTGCCTGGCGTAAGTGTAGGCTAGACTTAACATTTTTTAAATACTGACTAGCGTAGGTGTAGACGACGATGGTTCCTGAACGCATGTCGACGTTGTCCTGCCAGTACTGCTGGTCGTACAGGAAGCGTGCGCCCGCACCCTGCCAAATAAACGTGGCGTTACCATCCTGCGCCGAATCTCTTGTGCCACTCGTGTACCACGACCGTCTGAAGCAAAGGGAAACATATATCAGAGGCTACTGGCGATGGCGTACCCAGGATGTTATACGGGGGGGGGATATTGGGAGATACGGGTGAAAGCGGGCCAACCCATACTATGTATATATGTATGTATGATTTTATAAAATTTAATATAATAATAAAAAATATATATTGTGGAGATGGGGCATGCACCCCGTGACAACCCCTCGCTACGCCACTATCAGAGGCGGATCTAAGGGAGGAGCTCGGAACTCGTCCCCTAATTTTTACAAGCGCGTTTTAGCAATTGAAGGTTTGGAGTTGGTCCGTATGGCATTTCAGTCCCTCCCCCCATCCCTCGCAAAACATTTTGTCCCGGCGATGCAGTGGTTAAAACCAGGAACAGATACAGGAGGGAAATTACGGGGTCCCCATCCCTCCTCTGATTTTGAAAGTACTACGAAAAATCATCTAAATATAAAGCATGAAACCACCGGACTTCAGGGCTGGTAGGTATTGTGTTCGTATCTCGGTAACTGATCAGTCCCAGTCCGTGTTTAAATGACTCATGTTGTGTAAGTATACAATACGGTTACTACCAGGCGGAGCTGTCTCTCACTAGTCACTAACAACTATTAGATCGGGACGTAGCCCAGTGGTACAGCGCTCGCTTGATGTACGATCGATCCAGGATCGTTCCCCGTCGGTGGGCCCACTGGCCAATTTCTCGATCCAGCCAGTGCTCCATAACTGGTGTAAAAACGGCCGTGGTATGTAATATCATGTCTGTGAGGTGGTACTTATAAAAGATCTCTTGCTGCTAATCGGAAAGTGTAGGCCATGAAGTGGCGACAGCGGGTTTCTTCGCTCAGTATCTGCGTGGTCCTTAAACATAAGTCCGACGCCATATAACCGTAAATTCCCATCCTTCCTAACAACTAATTCTTAATAGATAGCTCGTGTGTGAACAGCGTGCTTACATTTTAATTAGTTTCTTTTCTTTTGTTTAACGACACCACGAAAGCACATTGATTTATTAATAATCGGGTATTGGATGTCAAACATTTAGTAACTTCGACATATAGTGTTAGAGATAAAACCCGCTACATTTGTTTTTCCATTAGTAGCAAGGGATCTTTTATATGCACTATCTCACAGACAGGGTAGCACATACCACGGGCTTTGATATACCAGTCGTGGTGCACTGGCTGGAACAAGAAATAGCTCAACGGGCCCACCGCGTCATGTGAGCGTTTTACCACTGGACTACATCCCACCCCACAAAGTGTAATAGAATAGAAGTAGAAAAACCAGTTAAACCAAACGAACACTATACTGCCTTGTTAGAGCACGCTGATTAATTAATGTTCGTCTGAATTAAACACATAAACATGTAGAAAGGGATTTTCATCGACGTCCCAAAGTTTCTTAAGGCGACGCTGCACGATACAAGTTATTCGTACGATAACACCGTCGGTGAACCCATTGGGCTATTTCTCGCTCCAACCAGTGCTCCACAACTGGTGTAACAAAGGCCGTGGTATGTACTATCATGTCTTTAGGATGGTGCATATAAAAGATCCCTTACTGCTAATCGAAAAGAGTAGCCCATGAAGTGGCGACAGCGGGTTTCCTCTCTCAATATCTGTGTGGTCCTTAACCATATGTCTGACGCTACATAACCGTAAATAAAATGTGTTGAGTGCGTCGTTAAATAAAACATTTCTTTCGTACGATAATAGCAGATTGTGGCAAGACCAACATTACTATTTCTTCAGTTGTGATGCAATCAACTATTTTGTACGCGGCACTCGTCTCGTGTTGCGTCGCCTTTATGGTAATTACAAAAACGCGTATATGATACCTTACGGAAATAATCATTTTATTCTACAGTTACAGTACGTCAAACCAAAAATATTTCAATATGTTCGTGTGGAAATAAAACAACACCGACGTAAAACATATCCATTTATGGTCATTACATGAAGACAAAATGTGCTTTTGAAATATCCACAATGGTCGGACAGATTAATGAATTTTTAAACATTTAAACAGAAGATTTGAATGGATGTAAAGTTCCCGCCGTAGCGAACAACCAATCACAGATCCTCATGCATACGCCAGCCATTCAGTGGCTGTATAAGCTGTATAAATATGGCAAGAGTTATTTTATCCCACATGAGTAATAAATATTTGTACTGGAGATAAGATGCTTTTAAAATCTTACTGGTAAGGGTCAAGGTTGAGAAGTGCGTTGCTGATGAATATGTGTTCTTCTTTTGTGGAAATGCTCAGCAAGGCGGCTCCGTGGAACTAAAGAAACAAGTAGAAACACTCAAACAGGTCATGGTTCATTATTATGGTTAATACGTTACTTGAAGAGAGTGGAGATACACACACACACACACACACACACACACACACACAGACATACATATATATATATATATATATATATATATATATATATATATAGAGAGAGAGAGAGAGAGAGAGAGAGAGAGAGAGAGAGAGAGAGAGAGAGAGAGAGAGAGAGAGAGAGAGACAGACAGACAGACAGAGCGACATAGAGGAGACACAGACAGACAGACAGACATGCAGGTTTGTTTTCTAACAATTGGTTTACAATGTCCATTTCACTATCGCCAAAATAATATTTGGGTGTCCTTTTCTTTAGTTGGTTCATGTTCCATTTCGTGTGCTCTTTTGGCTTTGGCCCCCTCCCTAAAATAGTTCCTGGATCTGTCCTTGTTGTTTAAGACTCATATAGACTGGATGCGGCGCATGCGTGCGATCCTACTGTTGCGTCTATGTGAGCTTTTATTGGTAACTATCATTTATAAAACTTACATTGCAGGCTGCTCTAGCGTCTTCGAAATTCTCTTCTGGAAAACTGACGAACTTGTAGCAGTGGTACTTGAAGAGCAACCAATCATTAGGACAGTCTGGAAAAGTGACAGTAAGAAACATAAACAGTTTGTTATTAAAAGGAAAGAAATATTTTGTTTCACTACACATCAACATTTTAGTCCATGAGCCATATTTTATTTTTTTGGTGTCCTTCAAATATATATGATGCTCGGTGTGCGGTATTTCCATTGTCCTCAAAATCTATCATTTAATTTATTATGACGTTGTTTTTGTTGTTGTTATCACTGATGTTTTATATATAGTTTAAGTGTCATCATCATCACCATCATCATAATCATTATCATAATAATAATCTTCATCATCATCATCATCGTCGCCATCATCATTATCATCAGCATTATCGTCATCATTACCACCACCATCATAATCATTAGCTCGAGTGTCGTCTAGCGTTATTCTAAGACGTATATTATCCTTACATATAACAGAATGACGCTAGAGGACACTCGAGCTACATCGTCATCATCAGCATCATTATCATCATCATTATCACTTCTACCACCAGCTGTTACAAATCATCATAATAAAAATAGACTGCGAGTGTATAGCACACAACATAATAATGTTACACTTACCAAACACGTGCATCTGTCCGTTCGTCCTATCCAGTAAAAAAATGGCCACCAAACCAAACAGCCATTCCAGATACCTCATTCTACCTGTTGCAATAAAAACGAAGTTAAATATAAAAAATGACAAATATAAATATTAAACCTGTCTGCCCGCCCGTACCCTGACAGCTAGTGTCTGCATGTCGTGTTGTTTATACACGCAACTCGTATAACAGTTTATTTAAAACCTTTACAGCTTAATGTTGTCTGAAAATAGCAGTTTCGAAGCTATTTTAGCGCTTCAACTGAATCGTAAAAACAATCGTAGGTTGTGACGACATAGCTTACGATGGTTTTACCATTTCGTAGCACTAAGATTGATTCGAAAATATCAGGATTTATATTGGGGACACCAACTTTGGAAGGGGGGAACGAAGGAAATGTTTTACTTAACAACGCACTTAATACATTTTATTTACGGTTATATGGCGTCGCACATATGGTAAAGGACCACACAGATATAGAGAGAGGAAACCCGCTGTCGCCACTTCATGGGCTGCTCTTTTCGATTAGCAGCAAGGGATCGTTTATATGTACCATCCCACAGACAGGATAGTACATACAACTGCCTTTGTTACGCCAGTTGTGAATGACTGGCTGGAACGAGAAATATCCTAATGGGCCCACTGACGGGGATCGATCCTAGATCGATCGCGCAGCAGGCGAGCACTGTACCACTGAGCTACGTCGCGTCTCCTTGGAAGGGAGATATCCGCACTGTACTGAGGCGACAGGCAACGCTAAAAGGTTGTAACACTAGGACAAGAGGTGTGATTTTTTTTTGTTTGGGGGGGGGGGGGTCCATTCGAAGGTAGATCTGTTGATTTTGTTAAGTGAGAGAAGTACTGGCATGTGAAAAATTAATATTAGTAATATTAATTTAGTATAAAACAAAATGTCAGCATATTTAAATGTTTTGCCTACCATAAACAGTGTTCATTGCACTGGTGACGGACAACCATAGTAAGGCTA
>NC_054709.1:6559438-6683450 GCF_016097555.1 Gigantopelta aegis | reverse complement strand
GGCTGGTTGTGTGTCATGTATGTGGGGAAAGTGAATGGACAAATGTAGTTTGTTTTCTCTAAAAATATGTCGAATAAACCAAATGTTTTTAATGCCCAATACTGGTATAGCCAAGGTCTGGTATGTGTGGTATGTCGTGTGAACGGCATATGGAAAATTTTGTTGGTTTTTGTTTGTTTGTTTTTTTGTTTTTATAATTCTCCTTTTTTCTTTCTTTTTTTAATTTTATTCCAGAACCCCTTTTACATTTGTTTTCGTTCCCCAACCACAGGGGAAGTGACAGAGGTTACAATACAAAATAAACCTTATATTTAGGTAATACGTACGAATTTCATTATATTTCAATTGTATTACACAGTTAACAGTTGGGAATAAGATACGATAGAAAAAAGATTGTATATTTTAGCCCAAGTTTCAAGTTATAATTTTGGACTATAATGTAAAATAATGTTTTAAAAATTGACTAAACAAAATGGGGTTACTCATCCCCAACCTAAACCCACCAACCACCCCACCCACCCCACATCCCATCAATAAACAAACTTCAAATATACGTACATATAACTACGCATACGCTCACCGAAACGCACACAAGTGATTCATGAAGTGCAAACATCATAAGACTTCACAAATGAAGTATTATTATTATATAAAACATAATAATCATTTGACTATGACTGGCATGGCTGTCTGTCATAAAATATTAATATACATGTATATAACACAAAAGTAAATAATAATTAGAAATTTCATAATTTGTTCAGCAGTAATTGCCTGACTATGTCTTAAATTGATTATGATACATAGCCCATTTGTTGTGTAAACTTTTACTATAATAAATACTTCTTTCTGTTAGATATCTAGACGTCAGAATATGTTTAAAATGGTTCATACTTGGTAAGATATCTGTTACTTTACATTTATAGATAAAGAATTTAGCAAGTAATAGAAACAGATCACAAATTTCGTCAGATGTTGTAATACTATTTTCTCCTAGTAGAATTAGTTTGGCATCCTGAGATAGATATTGAATATGAGGACATTTATCAAGTAAGAATTGTGAAAAAGAATTCCAAAAGGTTTTGACTGGTAAGCAGTCCCAGAAAAGATGTAATATGGTTTCTGGTTCTGCTTTTACAAAATGTACAAAGATTAGTTTCAGCTTTGTTAATTTTGTGTAAACAAATGTTAGTTGTAATAATTATATGCAATAATCTGCATTGGAACCATCTTAACTTAATATCTTGGGTTGTGTTAAAAGATTTGGAATATATTGTTGCCCAACCGATTTCAGAATTAAAGAGTTCTTCCCATTTTGCTTCTGTCCTTATTTTGTTAACTGTAGTTATTAAAATATAGTAATAGGTTTTAGAGTCTTTTTTAACTGAAAGTAGTTTACTCATAACAATGGTATCATTCAGAAAGGTGAATGACTCAGGTTGAATAATCTTTAGTCGTCTAAGGTATGTTTTAATTCCTTGAACAATAATAAGCTATAAAGGACAGTTCAGTATCGAAGTTATCTTAAATTTCTAACAATGAATGAATTTTACCGCGTATGTTAAAAAAATCTTTAAACTGAGAAATACCTTTTTCATGCCAATTTGAGTTATAAAAAGGCGTTTTATCGATACAAATATTAGTTATAAAATATCGGTTCTGTCAAAAATTCATCGAAAGTTGATGGCAAAATGTTATGTGCAAAAGCATTGTAGGCATTCAAACAATCTTGCCAAAATATGTAATTTACTTTGCCTGCCAAGACTTTTGGGTAGGAATTTCCAAAACAAGCTATTTTGTTAAAGTCTGGAACTGTCGATAAAAGTAGGTTCTTCCATTTATAATACTTTGTTACATCCAACATCTTTCTCATCCATATAAGTTTAAGGGCTTTTACATACGCATATATATCTACCATACCGAGACCACCTTCACTTACAGGACGACAAGCTATTGTTCTTTTGATTCTATCAGGTTTCTTATTCCAGAGGAATCTAAATAGAATATTGTTTAATTCTTTAAGAAAGTCTCCAGGCGGATTTGGATGGGTCAAGAACAAGTAATTAAGTTTAGAAATAAGTAAAGATTTAATAATTGCAATTTTGCCGAGAGGTGTAATAATACGTTTCATCCCTCTATTAATAATTTGTTTGATTTCGAACAGTTTATTTTTAGAATTAATATGACTCATTTCATCCGTATTTATTGTGAACGTAATTCCAAGAATTTTGAATATTTTGAGGTTCCATTATAGTTTTAAGTGTGGTAGGTATATGTTTTTACTATTTTTCTTAGCTCCGATCCAAATCACTTGAGATATTTAATCCAGACATATTAGCAAATTTGTTCAATACTGTAACTGTATTTTCAAAAGATTTTTTACTCCCATCAAGAATGAAATTAGTGTCATTTGCATATTGTGTCATAAGGAGATGTTCATTATTGAAGGAAAGACCTTTGATATTTGGATTGTTTTTAACCATAAGAGCTAAAATTTCTGTGCATAATAAAAATATATAGGGAGAAATAGGGTAGCCTTGTCTACAGCTTCTATGAATTTCAAACCATGGCGATAAAGTGCCATTAATTATTAAACAAGATTTAATATTTTTATGGAATATTTGAACCCATCTTCTTATGTCATTACCAAAACCAAAAAATGATATGGTATTATCAATGAAGGACCAAAATACGGAGTCAAAGGCCTTTTCAAGTCTATCAAAAATAACATCCCAGGAATATTTAACGTTTCAGCACTCACTATAGAATCATATAATAAACGGATGTTGTCACCAATATATCGGTTTGCCATAAAACCAGTTTGATCTTCATTAATAAGTTTTGGAAGGACCTTTTTCAGTCTTTCGGCAATTACCGATGACAAATGTTTTAAGGAGCAATTTAAAAGTGAGATCGGACGCCAGTTTTTCGAAAATTGTTTGGGCTTGGCACCTTTAGGGAAACATGTTATAATTCCTTGCTTTTGGGTAACAGAAAGTTCTCCTTTTTTAAAGCATTCGCTTATTGATCATAATAGATAAATTCCAATATCTTTCCAGAAAAATGTGTAAAATCCATACGTAAATCCATCAGAACCAGGACTTGTGTTATTTTTTGTATGTTTAGCAATTCATCATAAGTAATTTCACCTTCTAGAGCTTTAGCCTCATCTTCATTTAACTTATTTATTGTAGTATTTTGAGAAAACATGGAATTAAGTTCATATTTGGGAATTAAATGTTCTTTTCATGCAAATAGATTTTCATAAAATGTCTTAGCTTCCAAACAAATATCACGTGTGTGTGTTAAAATAGAACCATCTTCTGACTGAATTTTTGTCAATGACTTGCTAGTAAAATTCCTGTTTTCTAAATTACAAAAGTTTTGTTTTCTCCCTCATCAATCCATTTAGCTCTAGAGCGAATAAGAATGCCTTCCATCTTTTTTCTTCTTATGTTTTCTAGTTCCAGTTTCTTTGCTTCTAAGCGATCAAAGTCAATATTATCTATGTTATTTTCTAAGTCATTTATTTTCCTATTTAAAATTTCTTCTAGTTTCTTGCTTTCTTTATTCTTAAATGAGGCATACGAAATTGTTTTACCCCGGATCTCCATAAGAAGAGTTTCCATAAAAAGCTGATCATTAATCTTAAAGTTTATTTCGTGAGATATATCTTCTGGTGATATTGGATCAAAACCTTCAGCAGAGTATTGTTGGACAACCTTAAAGATTACTTCTTTTACAGCTTTAACATATCCCTTGTCACCCAAAAGGGAGTTATTAAATTTCCAATATGTATTTGGTTTTTGTTGGTTTGTCAAGTTGACTTTTAAGCTTATCAAAGAGTGCTCTGATCTATAACCGGAAATTATATTTGAGTCACTAGTAAAAAATTATAAATTTTGTGAGATCAGAAAAAAATCAAGTCTGGCTTGCTTAATAGGATTTTTTCTTCTCCATGCATATTGCTGAACTTGTGGATTATGATCTCGCCATATATCAACTAGATCTAGCTCACCCATCATTTGTAAAACTTGTTCTCTGGCCCGAGGGTTGTTTATTGTTTGATAGTTATAGGCGTCAAGTGAATTTTGTAAAACAACATTGAAATCTCCAACAATTATGTAATACTTATTCCTGAAAGGTCTAATTTTATATGTAATGTTTGAATAAAAATAAGGTTCATCGGTGTTAGGTCCATATAAGTTAACAAGAGTAAATAGAAAGTCTTTAATTGTAACATCTATAATCAGAACGTTGCCATCGTTATCTGCAAACGAATTGTGTATTTTGTAACTAAAATTCTTATTAAATAAGATTGCTACTCCGCGAGATCGTCCATTATAACTATTAAAAATACATTCGCCACCTCAAAGGGATCTTATGAAAGGTTCTTTACTGAAAGTGTCTTGTAGCATATAAATGGAAAAAGATCTAGCCCTTAAGGAGTTGAATACATCTTTTTGTTTTTCAAAATTGCCAAGGCCTCTACAGTTCAGGGCGACCAACTTTCCGGAATTTTCCGATAAATCCGGAATTTTTAACCCATATCCGGAATTCCGGAATTAATGCCAAATATCCGGATTTTTTTCCAAATTCGCTATCATTATTTGTTTTGGAAGCAACCATTTCTGAATATATTTTAAATTTTCTTTATTTTTAAATCCAGAGTTTATTAAACAGAGTTTATCATTCTGCATTCTCCATTGCAACCTGAACTTAATATTATCGACTGTTTCGTGCTATTGCTAAGACGTCTATCTATTGGCTGTATTTGTCAACAGCCGACCAATGAAAATGTTTTTGACAATAGAGTAAACTGAAGCCATGTATGAAATTTGTCTTACTTGTTATGTAGTTTATGTATTCATTTTAAAGATATTTCAAATATCATATAGTAATTACTACGGGACAGACATCGGTTTTGGGGGGGTGGGGGTGGGGGGTGGGGGGGGGGGGGGTGGGGGGGGGTGGAAATGATTTTTGATGTTTGGTGTGTGTGTGTGTGTGTGTGTGTGTGTGTGTGTGTGTGTGTGTGTGTGTGTGTGTGTGTGTGATAATGCTGCTAATTGCTGTACTAGGTATAGTAATTTTATTTACACTGATGAATATATTTATCATGTTTTGTAAACTAGACAAGCCATAAAGTATGGCTATGCTTAAAAAGGAAGTAGAAAAATTCTGCCACTTATGTGGATTGATTTATATTTTTATTATTGAATACATATCATTCCAATAAATAATACAATTTTTTAAATTGTTATGTATCTCTTTGGTTGTTGTTATTTTTTTTAATATGTCAAATATGGCGTTGTTTAAAAGTTGTTTTTATATTTTTGAAAATGGCGTTTTCGCGTGCTTTAAACTATTGCTTTGAAAGGGGCGTTCGCGCGCTTAAAATGAAAATACCAGAAAATTCCGGAAAAATAGTTCCATTAGGTTGGTCGCCCTGACAGTTTAGGGAACAAATCTTAAAGTCGCTATATGAATCCATTTTGAACAAATAAGCCGATTTCTTGTAATAATAAGACAATGTTTTCTAGAAGAAATCTATAAATGTATACGTTAATTGAGACCCTTGGAAATTCTCTTTACTTGTACCTATAATTCAGGTTATCATTCTTGACCTCAAAAGTTACAAACAGTGTTAAACAAATATTATTTTTATTAACACCAAATATTGGCCCGCCAGTCACAGTGATGTAAAGAAAATAATTAAAATATTTATGTGCATAACAAAACGAAGGGATTAAACATATGCAGTCCCTTGCACGCATCATTTATATTGAAACATATAAAATACAAACATAAGCACACATTCGCACTTGCATACACAACAAAAAGTAGAAGAAATAGCTGTGCTAATTTCATGGGGAGATCATTCCCCCAACCCCAGAAGATAAACTATTCAACAGGAATAATATGTGAAAAACTATGTTATTAATATTACGGAACAATGTTGCACCTTAAAGTATTTGCCTTCTGTTAAAATAAATAAATAAATAACAAAATAACAAAAACAAACAAAAAAACAATAAAAATATAAAATAGTACTCTTATACAAAGTTATATTAATATGAAAAGCAATTTGAAAATTATACGTATAAATTCAGAACTATGCAAATACATGTATGTCATATTAGTTGTACTGACTGACACAGACTGGTCAGTGTTCATGTGTTGATTATAAGGTAATCAACGTCCTAATAAAAAAAAATTAAAAGTTAACAGTCAAAAGTGATAGTAATACTGTGTAATTAGAACACTATAATATATAAATCTACAAGACTTTAAAACTGATAGTAATATAAAAGCACTCATGCGCTTTAATATAAAAACACTCGCACACGGACACATAGGCGTACATACGCGTATGCGCACATACACTAACTAATACACATGACTGAATGAACGGATAACATATTTGTATTATTTTGGAAAACAAAATATTTTTACAAGTAAGTAAATAAATGAATGTATTGATGTAGTAAACAATAATAGTATTTTCCTTCATTGAAATCAATACTAATTGCTATACATATATTTGTTAAGGAATATTTCTTAAAATGTGCAAAAAATGTTGATAAAATAAATAAATAAATAAATAAATAAATAATGAGAAATTAAATAGAAAAATAAGTACGTAAATATATAATTAAACACACAAATCAATCAATTTAATTTATAAACCAATCAATCATTAAATTAACCAACCAATCAACTAATAAAACCAATTAAAATAAAATAAAAACTAAAATAACTAAATAAATACATAATTTAACACACAAATTAATTCATTCATTCATTCATCCAAACATTTATCAACCAATCAATTATTTAATTGACCAATCAACCAGCTAATAAACCTATAAAATAAATTAATTAGTTAATCAATCAGTCAATCAATAAAACTATAAATAATCATATAACTGGAGGGGAAGAAGAAAAAAAACAGTTTTAGAAATAATTAAATAATTAAATAAATAATTAAATAAATAAATAAATAAATAAATAAAAATGAAACTAGTCGTAAAGGCTAATAATATCTGTAATATTATTGTAATTCTATAACAGTACTACATTAGGCTATGCGTTGATGTATTACTTATCACAGTCTAAAAGTCTTTTAATTTTTCCGTCAGACTTAAGTTTAGCGTACACTGTGCCGTCTCTTGTCCATGCAGAATCAATGTTTTCGTGTGAGCTAACTTTTTGGAGGAACATATAGTTTTCTTTTGTCAGATCTTCACTAATACCTTTACCTGAGCCCTTCAGCTTGCTTCGGTATTTTAAGGCTTGTATCCTGTGTCTTCTTGCAATGAATTTAAGTATGATAGGTCGGGCTCTACTTGGTTGGAAATTACCCAGCCGGTGAGCAATGCATATGGACAAATGTAACGGGTTTTCTTTAAGACTACGCTAGAATTTCTAAATATTTGACATCCAATAAGCAATTATTAAATAATCAAAATATTCTTGTAGTGTTGTTAAACAAAACAAAACAAAATCGGTTCCTAAAAATATGCTGAACTAAGCATTTTCAAAGACGACATAGAAGAGACAGGGTTTTTATTATTTTTATTCTTCCCATGAACACCTATAGAAATTTAACACGGAGTGTGATTTGATCTACGTGTTGTATTTGGTCTGATTTCCTCTCGAGGCGCTCACATTTCACCGACGCGGTATTAAGGTAAGTACTAAAACGACTGGGAGATCCCAATCTCTATGTCAGCAGAAAGAGGCTGTATTTTAGCAAAATCCCTCTCCACCTGTTCTTTGTTCGCTTTAAACATACGCGAACGCGATACATATCAGTCTTTCATACGGCGACTTCGCAAAAATCCTATATCGTTCACGGACTGATAATTATGTAGGGTCTTATATACTCTTCAAAAGAAGAAACGCAAAACCACATTGTCGTAACATTTGGAGAATTGATTTCATTATTGAATGGTGAGTCCGATAATTACCAAATGTTGCAGGATTGTTCACAATTCACTCTAGTCCATTGTGAGTAAGTGATAGGACACACCACCAAGGTCAAGGTCATCTGGAGTCAATACCGGGTGTGGCCTCCGCGTGTGTTGACAACTGCCTGGCACCGCCTGCCCATTGAAGCAACCAGAGTACGGATGACGTCCTGGGGGATGGTGGCCCATTCGGCCTGCAAGGCTGCTGCCAGCTCGGGCAGGGTCTGGGGCTGTGGTTGTCGTTGTCGGAGGCGTCGGTCCAGCTCGTCCCATAGATGCTCAATTGGGTTCAAATCCGGTGATATCGATGGCCAAGGAAGGACATTAATGTTGTTGTTCTGTAGGAAAGCCGTTGCGAGACGTGCTGTGTGAGGCCTGGCGTTGTCATGTTGGAACACTGCGTTGGCGTTGGCCATAACTGGAACGATGTGTGGCCGGAGGATCTGGTCAATGTAGCCCTGTGCATTCAGGTTGCCTGCACGTGGACCAGGTCAGTTCTGCCAGTGTGTGAGATGGCTGCCCACACCATGACACTACCCCCGCCGAATCTGTCCACTTCCTGCACGCAGTTTGCCGCATAACGTTCACCACGACGCCTATACACGCGACATCTTCCATCATGACGTCGGAGCAGAAATCGGGACTCGTCACTGAACCACACCTGTCTCCATCGCAGTTGAGGCCATTGTCGATGAATCTGGCACCACTGCAGTCGGAGTCGACGGTGTTGTGGTGTTAAGATGACACCTCGAACTGGACGCCTGGCACGAATTCCTACCTCACGTAGGCGGTTCCGTACGGTCTGGTCGGATATCCTGCGCAAACCTGGTATTGCTGCGGCTGTGGAGGTGGCAGTAGTCAATCGTTCCCGAAGGTGACGTACCCGGATGTAGCGGTCCTGCCCGGGGGTAGTGACCCGTGGTCGACCGGATCTAGGGAGGTCACGTGTTGATCCATGTTGCTGGTAACGGTCCCACAGTCTGGAGATGGTGCTTGGGGACACATGGAATGCCCTGGCAACGGCCGTTCTGGATTCGCCTGCGTCTAGTCGGCCGATGGCATTGTTTCTCTGCGGTTCACTGAGACGTGGCATGTCCTGGATTGTCAACTGTCGGCCAGATACAGAGGCCAGGCAAGCGAACACCCTGCACTTTTATACTGTCGGTGTTCATGTTGCACGTGCAGACAACGCACGTGCAGTGGTGACATGGTTTGCAAGTGGCTGCGTTTTTGCGAATATTCACATTTTGGAACTTTATTGTACAGTAGCTGCGTTTTATTGAATGTAACCGTGGGAATGTGTTTGGGACATGCAATGACCTTATATTCACAAAGCATGAACCGATAGGAAACATAAAATCGGAGTTATAACCCATTTGTACCCTTTTGCGTTTCTTTTTTTGAAGAGTATATATATGGTCATTAGGTATAACGTGAAGCACAGAAATAAATATGGAACTGGTTTTTTTTTTAAATAAGAGTCTTCCTTTTGCCCCCCCCCCCCCCCCACCCCCTGCGCGTGCTGTAACCTCACCGTGGTGCAGGGGTGTAACATTCTCTTTGAGAATGGCCAATACAGCACAAATTGAAATTTTGAGTAAAACTCAGTATCTTTCTGTCATATTTGTATTTTTGCACAGTTCTTTACACTGTTTTTATTGAAATCGTGAATTTTTATATTGATGTTGATCATCACCTTATTTGTTTGCATTACCATATTTTGACACCCAATAGCCGATGTATTTTTCGTGCTGGGGTGTCGTTAAACATTCATTCATTCATTCATTCATTCCTTTTGTCTCCTCTGTTTACCTGTTACTATTAAAACTAAAACAATGGTTTAAATACTAGTACGTAGCAATATAGTAATTATGCCAGGTGTGCATGCAGGAAATTGTCCAGAGGGATCTAGACCGGCGAGCGAGGTTTTTACGGAGTCTACTAAGAAAATATGGGCCAAATTTACGAAGCCTGTTTTTAAGCATGAGTTTAAGCATTGTAAATGCAGAACTTTACGCGCATGTAAGTCTAAAACAGGCTTTGTAAATTCGGTCCTATATTTTTAATTAATTATTTCCTTGGAGCGGGTGTGCTGGTTCGATCACAAAAACTCCCACACTGCACACTCGACTGTATTACTGGGTCCTCTGCATCATATATACAGATTTTTGTTTTTTACAATTGCAGAAGGAACTGTTTTATTTAACGACGCACTCAACACATTTTATTTACGGTTATTATATGGCGTCGGACATATGGTTAAGGACCACACAGATATTGAGAGAGGAATCCCGCTGTCGCCACTTCATGGGCTACTCTGTTCAATTAGCAGCGAGGGATATTTTATATGCACCATCCCACAGACAGGGTAGTACATACCACAGCCTCTGATATACCAGTCGTGGTGCACTGGCTGGAACGAGAAATAGCCCAATGGGCCCACCGGTGGGGAGCTTTACCTCTGGGCTACGTCCCGCCCCTACAATTTCAGATATTTAAAAACTACTTTCAATAAACACAGTGTTCCAGACGGGGGGGGGGGGGGGGGGGGGGGGGGGGGGGGGGGGGGGGGGGGGGGGGGGGGGGGGGGGTGGGGGGACAAAAGGAAGTACCTTCAATCGCCTTCGATTGGATCGGGTTACCCCCACTCCCCCCCCCCCCCCACCCCACCCCCCCCCCACACACACACACAAGTTCCAACCAATGTGTCACCACGGACACAAACAATAGTGGAGTGTACTCTCCTTGTTACGGGATAATGTTGCTTTTTCGGTAAATGTGTCACTGCCAACTCTCCTTTGTTCATATCTGTTCTGGTGTCTGGCTAAGTAGGTCAGTTTCGAGGTAAGATTCCCATGCCGTGACAAATCATAAGCGGACGGTTTCAAATTTAAATAGGGATCACATGACATGGTCGGCCGGTGCGAAAAGATGTAAGGATGGCATGTACAGTATCCGAGTGTAATAAATAAGAAACGTAAACATTTACACGCCCTTCTTATTTTCATATTAATCCAAAATTCAAACAAATGTCGTACAGCTAGCATAAAAAGAGGGATAATAGTTTTTAATGACGAAATTATTTGAAGACAAAATCCAGTTTGGGCTTCTTACAAATATTAAGACGACCAGAAACACATTGAATATGCAGACACTGATATCCTAAACAAGAAAATATATTTAATAGGTAAGTTTAATCGTAGAAATATTTTATTAGTCGAAAACAGTTTACAATGCAGCAAACTTGGTAATGTCCCTTTAAGCACTGTAGTATATGTTTGGCTGTTATAGCTTTTTTACCGTTAACTTGCACATTACTTACAACTTTTGCTTAAATTATAAATGTTGGCAAATTCGGCGCGTTTCTAGTCTTCCTGGTGTTATCTCACCATGTAGATATCGTCCGCCATTAAAATCCGCATAAAAAACACACTTTGTTTTATGTCACCACAAGAAAGTACAGCGCAGGTTCCTTTCACATACAGACGTCGGGTTTCTTCGTGTAGCGCTGTTACTGATTTCATGACTAGACACAATAATAACTGTCTAAAGTTTTGTGGCATCAGATTTAGGGGAAATGTGTATTTTAGACACAGTAGCTGGCTACCATTTGGTCGTCGACGATTGCCGAAGTATTACACAGTCATCTCTAGCTCACCCCTACAACATAATTATAAACAAAACGGAGGGCTCGAGGTCACGCAGTAGCAGTAGCAGCAGTAGTAGTAGTAGTAGTAGCAGCAGTAGCAGCAGCAGCAATAACAGCAACAGCAATAACAGCAGTAATAGTAGCAGCAGCAGCAATAACAGCAGTAGTAGCAGCAGTAGCAGCAATAACATCAGTAGTAGTAGTAGTAGCAGCAGCAGCAATAACAGCAGTATTAGTAGCAGCAGCAGCAATAACAGCAGCAGCAATAACAGCAGTAGCAGTAGCAGCAGCAATAACAGCAGTAATAGTAGCAGCAGCAGCAGCAATAACAGCAGCAGCAATAACAGCAGTAGCAGTAGCAGCAGCAGCAATAACAGCAGTAGTAGTAGCAGCAGCAGCAGCAATAACAGCAGCAGCAATAACAGCAGTAGCAGTAGCAGCAGCAATAACAGCAGTAATAGTAGCAGCAGCAGCAGCAATAACAGCAGCAGCAATAACAGCAGCAGCAATAACAGCAGTAGCAGTAGCAGCAGCAGCAATAACAGCAGTAGTAGTAGCAGCAGCAGCAGCAATAACAGCAGCAGCAATAACAGCAGTAGCAGTAGCAGCAGCAATAACAGCAGTAATAGTAGCAGCAGCAATAACAGCAGTAGTAGTAGCAGCAGCAATAACAGCAGCAGCAATAACAGCAGTAGCAGTAGCAGCAGCAATAACAGCAGTAGTAGTAGCAGCAGCGGCAGCAATAACAGCAGTAGCAGTAGCAGCAGCAATAACAGCAGTAATAGTAGCAGCAGCAGCAGCAATAACAGCAGTAATAGTAGCAGCAGCAGCAGCAATAACAGCAGCAGCAATAACAGCAGTAGCAGTAGCAGCAGCAGCAATAACAGCAGTAGTAGTAGCAGCAGCAGCAGCAATAACAGCAGCAGCAATAACAGCAGTAGCAGTAGCAGCAGCAATAACAGCAGTAATAGTAGCAGCAGCAGCAGCAATAACAGCAGCAGCAATAACAGCAGTAGCAGTAGCAGCAGCAGCAATAGCAGCAGTAGTAGTAGCAGCAGCAGCAGCAATAACAGCAGCAGCAATAACAGCAGTAGCAGTAGCAGCAGCAATAACAGCAGTAATAGTAGCAGCAGCAGCAGCAATAACAGCAGCAGCAATAACAGCAGTAGCAGTAGCAGCAGCAGCAATAACAGCAGTAGTAGTAGCAGCAGCAGCAATAACAGCAGCAGCAATAACAGCAGTAGCAGTAGCAGCAGCAATAACAGCAGCAGCAATAACAGCAGTAGTAGTAGCAGCAGCAGCAGCAATAACAGCAGCAGCAATAACAGCAGCAGCAATAACAGCAGTAGTAGTAGCAGCAGCAGCAGCAATAACAGCAGCAGCAATAACAGCAGTAGCAGTAGCAGCAGCAATAACAGCAGTAATAGTAGCAGCAGCAGCAGCAATAACAGCAGCAGCAATAACAGCAGTAGCAGTAGCAGCAGCAGCAATAACAGCAGTAGTAGTAGCAGCAGCAGCAGCAATAACAGCAGTAGCAGCAGCAGCAGTAGTAATATTAGCGGCAAAACCACCAGCAGCAGAACTAGTATTGTCCCACACAAATGATACGGGAACAGATTCACACTGGCCACCCATTCCACTCTACGCCATCACCCAAAAGGTTATTGCACTATATTACAGAATTAATATGAGCCAAATCCAGCCAGAGGCTAGAAATGAATGTGTTATCCACAACATAATATGTCATAATTAGGAATAATATAGCGGACCATGATAAACCCGGAAGTAAACTGTGTTGTGAAACCTAACATTTACTTGTTCCAATAATGAAATTAAGAGTATTTACAGAACGTATCCAATGACTACCTGACACAGCAAAGAGATACTGTCACGGTTGACTTTTCCACCGTGAGTTAAGAAACCAACATTGTATTATTATAATTTGTGGGGCGGGACGTATTCCAGTGGTAATTGATGCGCGGTCGCTTTTGGGATCGATCCCCGTCAGTGGGTCTATTGGGCTATTTATCGTTCCAGCCAGTGCACCACGACTGGTACATCAAATGCAGTGGTATGTGCTATTCTGTCTGTGGGATGGTGCATATAAACGATCCCTTGCTACTAATGTAAACATGTAGCGGGCGTACACTCTAAGGCTACGTGTCAAAGTTTAATTTACCAAATGTTTGACATCAAATAGTCGATTATTAATAAATCATTTCTATCG
Organism: Gigantopelta aegis; assembly: GCF_016097555.1. Classification (NCBI taxonomy): domain Eukaryota; kingdom Metazoa; phylum Mollusca; class Gastropoda; order Neomphalida; family Peltospiridae; genus Gigantopelta; species Gigantopelta aegis. The sequence goes on along the minus strand of NC_054709.1, from coordinate 6,669,601 downwards.
CTTCTCTTTGGCGACTGTATTTAGTTTGGTGCTCGCTTGAGGTGTTCGCGTCACAGGATCGAACCACCTCGGTAGATCCATTCAACTCATTGGGTTTTTCTCGTTCCAACCAGTGCATCACGACTAGTCAAAGGTCCAGGTATGTGCTTTCCTGTCTGTGCATATAAAAGATACCTTGCTGTTAAAGAAAGAAGTGTTTTATTTAACGACGCACTCAACACATTTTATTTACGGTTATATGGCGTCAGACATATGGTTAAGGACCACATAGATTTTGAGAGGAAACCCGCTGTCGCCACTACATGGGCTACTCTTCCGATTGGCAGCAAGGGATCTTTTATTTGCGCTTCCCACAGGCAAGATAGCACAAACCATGGCCTTTGTTGAACCAGTTATGGATCACTGGTCAGTGCAAGTGGTTTACACCCATTGAGCCTTGCGGAGCATTCACTCAGGGTTTGGAGTCGGTATCTGGATTAAAAATCCCATGCCTCGACTGGGATCCGAACCCAGTATCTACCAGCCTGTAGACCGATGGCCTGCCACGACGCCACCGAGGCCGGTTTGCTGTTAAAGGGACATACCCTACTTTTTATACACTAGGGAATATTTTTGACTATTATAGCCGTTTTTGATAACTGAAATCATACTTTACTTAAGATGTTATGGTTTAGATTATCCATTTCCATACATTCGAAGTGTTTTTGGTCATCCTGGTATTTTTAATATCACAAAATGCATTTCTCTTATTTTTTAAAAACGCACGTGCGTCTGAGAAGTAACAGTTATGGAGTCTATTTTCAAAAGGTATTTCACCATTTCAAAATCACAGCTTCATGTTTCACTCAATTGTAACTTTATCCAAATGTGTTACAGGTTTGTAGATTAACTAAACGTTGTGTGCATTTCCATGGGCTGAAACTAGGGTCTGTCCCTTTAATGGGAAAAAAAATGTAGTGGGTTTTTTTTTCTGATGACTACGTGTCATAATTACCAAATATTTGTCATCCAATAGCCGATGATTAATTAATCAATGTGATTTAGGGTGTCGTTAAAAAACCCACTAATATTTCAAAATTTAATTTACCAAATGTTTGACATCCAATAGCCGATGATTAATAAATTATTTCTATTACACCCAGAGCGAGTTTTAACGACTCATTGGGTAGGTGTAAGACCAGTACATCTTCTTTCTCACTAACCACTAACCCACTGTCCTGGACAGACAGCCCAGCTAGCTGAGGTGTGTACCCAGGACAGCGTGCTTGAACCTTAATTGGATATAAGCACAAAAATAAGTTGAAATGAAGAAAAATGTGTTTAACAATAACATTACAATTGATGTATTAATCATCAGCTATTGTATGTCATACATTTTGTAACTTTTGACAAATATGTCATCAGAGAAAACCCTCTTAGAGAGGAAACCCGCAACATTATTCCATTAGTAGCAAGGGATCTTTTATATGCACCATCCCATAGACATGATAGCACATGCCACAGCCTTTGATGTACCAGCCGTGGTGCACTGGCTGGAACTTGATACTGTCCACTGGGCCCACAGACGGGGATCGATCCTAGACCGACCGTGCATCAAGCGAACGCTTTACCACTGGGCTACGTCCCGCCCCAAGTTGAAATGAATGACAGCGGAAGACGTAGGCCATATACACCTACGATAACATATTTCATTTGCATAAATTATTTGTATAAAAAACTATCCATGATGGAGTTGAAATAACGACGAAACTGAAGCTTTTATTATTATTGTATATATTTACATGCATTAGACAAGAAATACAATTATTTACGTTAACAGGCGCATGGTTGAGAATCTTGAGACCCAGGGTATTGGCACAATATTTCACGCTTACAATACCTCAGTATCATGTTCACGCGAAACATAAACACACCTACCTCATAAACTGGGGTAAAAGTAAAGTTTGTTTTATTTAACGACGCCGCTAGAGCACATTGATTTTTTATCTTATCGTCGGCTATTGGACGTCAAACATATGGTCATTCTGACACTGTTTTTAGAGGAAACCCGCTGTCGCCACATAGGCTACTCTTTTTACGACAGGCAGCAAGGGATCTTTTATTTGCGCTTCCCACAGGCAGGATAGCACAAACCATGGCCTTTGTTGAACCAGTTATGGATCACTGGTCGGTGCAAGTGGTTTACACCTACCCATTGAGCCTTGCGGAGCACTCACTCAGGGTTTGGAGTCGGTATCTCGATTAAAAATCCCATGCCTCGACTGGGATCCGAACCCAGTACCTACCAGCCTGTAGACCGATGGCCTGCCACGACGCCACCGAGGCCGGTCTAAACTGGGGTAAGTAGCTTTAAGGAATGCAAATAATACGACAGCAATGTAAACATTGTTTTAGGTTGTATTGTACAGGATGAAGGACTTCAGTTTAAAAGTTCCAGATAGACCGTGAAATATTTACGGAGCAAATTAAAATGCATCACTGAATGACAAGTTATGTGTGATAATGTAAGGTTTTGTTTCTGTTTTGTTTTTATTGTTTTGTTGGGGGGGGGGGGGGGGTTTGGGTTGGGGTTGGGTTGTTTTTTTGTTGTTTTTTGGGGGGTTGTTGTTTTATGGAGGGTTGCGGGGGGGGTGAGGGGGTTGTTGTGTAAATATGCCAAAGACATCCATTCACTTGTATTATTCCAGAAAATCTTACCTACATATTCTTGAGGATTTCAGTTGTTTGTTCGTTTGTTTTTTGGTGTGTGTTTTTTTTTGGGGAGTGCAGGTGTTTGTTTTGTTTTGTTTTGCTTTTTTTTTTTCATTGTTAAAACGATATTAATCAGCATTACTGTGTAAATAACATGCTGCTAACGACTTCTTTATTACACTGATCCAAAGTAGAAATTTCGCAAGTGAATAATTAGGTCAGCAGACTATAAATAGAAACAAAGATGATGGATTTGAAAATATTTTTAGTAACCCGTTAGGTATGCCCTAGAGCAATGGTAACGCAATGTTTTGAGTTAGATGTATCACATTCAGTGGACGGTGAGTCGGGTAAACTTTGGACTTCAGTGCAGAAACTGAAAACACATCCTTTTTACCTCCACAAGCGAACAACTAATTTTCCCATTGACTGCCCTTTGCGTTCTGCATCTGCCAGCATTTTGTTGCCAACATGGCGTCAGGTTTTCGTATAGTCCATATTTGGTTACTGAGGTTTCATATTCGCCTCCCTAACTGCGTCATAAAATTAATGTGTTCGATCGGATTGAGGTCAGGTGACACTGACGCCTCCATTTCGAAGGTAATTGCGTATCAGATCAGACTGCGTATCAATACGAGTCATTGAAGGAAGGAAATGTTTTATTTTATGACGCACTCAACACATTTTATTTACGGTTATAATTATGGCGTCGGACATATGGTTAAGGACCGCACAGAAATTGAAATAGGAAACCCGCTGCCACCACTTCATGGGCTACTCTTTTTGATTGCAGCAAGGGATATTTTATAAGCACCATCCCACAGACAGGATAGTACATACCACTGCCTTTGTTTCACCAGTTGTGGAGCACTGGCTGGAACGAGAAATAGCCCAATGGTCCCAACGACGGGAATCTTAGATATGAGGCACTGATAACGGTCGTCCACTGATGGTAATCGAACCTGTGACCCATCGCACCTCAGCCGCATCCCACCACAATGAAAATTTAAAAAATATGTCATCAAGCGATGAAAATTAAGTTTAGATAAGTGTCTATAAAAATAAAATAACTGGTTAATGACGTAGGGTATCGGCTTTATCCTGAGAAGGAAAGAATGGGCTGGAAATTCCCCATCCGGCCTGAACAGCATAAAGCCGATTTCAAAAACAAAACAAAAAAACGTCAGTATAAGTTGGTTGACCACGAACCTGTTGAGTTATGCGGCCTAATATCAAAATACAATCTCATTTTGTTCGTATACTGCTGGCAGCCAGGCAACATGTCACCACTTGCCAACTTATGACATAGTACTAAAATAATAAACCACTTTCTTCTTCTTTTCTTTATAATTGGCGAGGCGTAGCCCAGTGGTAAAGCGCTTGCTTGATGTGCGGTCGCTTTGGGGTCGATCCCCGTTGGTGGGCCCATTGGGCTATTTCTCTTTCCAGCCAGTGTACCACAACTGGTACATCAAAGGCCGTGGTATGTGCTATCCTGTCTATGGGATGGTGCATATAAAAGATTCCTTGATGCTAATCGAAAAGAGTAGCCCAAGAAGTGGCGACAGCGGGTTTCCTCCCTCAATATCTATGTGGTCCTTAACCATATGTTCGACGCCATATAGCCGTAAATAAAATGTGTTGAGTGCGTCGTTAAATAAAAACATTTCCTTCCTTTCTGCCTTCTTTATAATAAACAAATTTAAACAAATGTATTATCTAAATACTACAAAGGTCAAACCTTTTATATTTTATTTTATTTGTTTTAATTTTTTTTAATGAAGAACTGTATTCTAAGCCGGATTCCGACTATTTTAAGAGGCTACACAAAGTAACAACACGGCAAATGGTTTTGTGTGATACCTTAACACAAAAATGTCATACAGGTGTCAGCTCTCTCTTTGTGGTTTGAATGGCCCCTTTCAGTGATGACTATCTACTGTTGGCGCGAGGTGAGTTGAACAATCCTGTGTAATACTCTTTGGAGTCCTTTGACCGTAACGTCAAGCTGATCGTTATTTGGTAGACCCGACAGGTATGGGGCGGAGTGGGGAAGCGAAATGTAATATTAGTATAACAAACAGCGTTAAATTACTATTGACTCCAGAGTTCTTCAGTGTCAGTGACCGCAACACGCGTCTGGTCGTAGTGCATAAGAGTCGTAACAGACAGGAACGCGGTCCTAATAGGCCTAAAAACTAATTGTGTGTTTCATGGAACAACACTGTTAGAACTGTAGAAGGAAGGAAGGAAATGTTTTATTTAACGACGCACTCAACACATTCTATTTACAGTTATATGGCGTGGCACATATAGTTAAGGACCACACAGATATTGAGAGAGGAAACCCGCTGTCGCCATTTCATGGGGTACTCTTTTCGATTAGCAGCAAGGGATAGTTTATATGCATCATCCCACAGACAGGATAGTACATACCACGGCCTTTTTTTTACACCAGTGGTAGAGCACTGGCTGGAACGAGAAATAGCCCAATGGGCCCACCGACGGGAATCGATCCTAGATCGATCGCGCATCAGGCCAGCACTATACCAATGGGCTATGTTTCGCCCCAACAACACTAGAGCCACTGGACAGCACATACCTCGACGGGAAACACATCCTAAAAAGGACAAAACTTGTGTTGTCTAGCTCTTTCTTAAAGAATATTGGTTTAAATAAACACCTACTAAACTTCGCCAGAGCAATACCGTTTTACACTGATAGTACTGCACTTGCATGTGTTGGAATTACCGCAAAGAACTTGTCACTGTTGACAGGTCCTGTCTGGAAAGTTCAAGTTTTGGGGGTTTTTTTAACGACACCACTAGAGCACATTGATTTATTAATCGTCGGCTATTGGATGTCAAACATTTGGTAATTGTGACATATAGTCTTAGAACGGAAACCCGCTATATTGTTCCATTAGTAGTAAGGGATCTTTTATATGCACCATCCCACATACAGGATAACACATACCACGGCCTTTGATATACCAGTCGTGGTGCACTGGCTGGAACGTAAAATAGCCTAATGGGCCCACCGACGGGGATCGATCTCAGACCGACCGCGCATCAAGCGGACGCTTTACCACTGGGCTACGTCCCGCCCCTGTCTGGAAAGAGTATGTCCTCTCCTATGAACGTCGGTCCAATAATTGTCAAGACAAAGTTGTCTGTCACAAAATATTCACAATAAAAAAGCAGATGGCAGATTTCAATGCAATTCACAACTGGAGTTATCCTCCTGTATTCAAAATGGCTGCGAGTTTGGTGTGCTGATCCACCTTTCCAGCTCAAAAGAATACTGTCGCGTTTTTTCTTCCTAGTCCAGTCCAGTATGGAAAGCCTTGGTACATGCTGTCCTGTCTGTGAGAAAGTCTACAAAATGCTGATTCCGTACACACCTCCAGGGAACTACTTAACACAACATCATAACTTTATATTTATCTGTCGTACATTTACAAATATTTGACATCTAGTCCAAGCAGACATTTTTCCTCCAGGACAGTGGATTAATCCTATAGGCTATTTATACATTGCCGTCGGAAGACACCTATAACTGGAGGAGCCAGTTACAGCGGATTTATTAGTTCGCTTTTCAACTGCCCTGGATGAAAGTTAAAAAAAAAAAAAATATTTAACGACACCACTAGAGCACATTGATTTACTAATCATCGTCTATTGGATGTCAAACATTTGATAATTTTGACATACAGTCTAAGAGAGGAAACCCGCTACATTTTTGTATTAGTAGCAAGGGATCTTTTATATGCACTATCCCACAGACAGGATAACACATATCACGCATAAGCGTACAAAACGGGGCGGGAGAGGAGGGCAACCGTCGAGTTGGCCAACTTCGTCGTGACAGTTGACAGTTTGACACTAGCATAATATCTATCAGCTGTTGACTTAACCAGCGACCACGTAAATGGCCAGCCAATATTCAGAGCATTCCTCGGGTTTAATAGCGCAATGATTGAGTGACGCAGTTACGTCATAACTTTACAGACATCGCCAGCTGGTGTTACTTGGTGAGGGGATGGGGGGGGGGGGGGGGGGGGGGAGGGGGGAACATATTTAATTAAGGCACACACAATAGTAGATTCCAATAGATCCTTGGGGAGGTAAATAGTTTTTCCGGGGAGAGGGGGGGGGGGGGGGGGGGGGGGGGTGCAAAGATATGGAATACAATACCCCTTGATATTAGACACCAGAAGTCAGTTACGAACTTTAAATGCAGCCTGAAACAATATCTCATGGACATTTATTTGGCTGATTAGTTTTAATTCCATATAATAATTATGTTTTGAGATTTAGTGTAAATATTACACAACTATCAGACGTCTGTTAAATATAAGATATCTCTAGTCAATATGTATATATGCATATATTTCAATAGTATAGTACTTAGTATACATGTATTTTCTTTTCCAGTGTTTCAGTGTATTGCTGAGGGCCTAGTGGAAGATTAGCTTGTGCTAAACCTGTCACCCTCATTAAATGAAGTTATTATTACTATTATACTGAATAGGTTGTCTGTTAATCTTGGCTCAAATATTTATACGAAGTCCACTCTGACAATGTAAAATTTAGCCATGTGTGAATACATAGCCAGTAGATCGATCTAATATTTATGTATGGGGTCAGGAGTGGATGCAGGATTTTTCTAGGGAGTGACTGCAAATGTTAAAATGCCACCTCAGTTCCAGTATTCAGGGAAAGGATGGAACATACGAAAAAAACCACCTAAATATTAAAGGGACATTCCTGAGTTTGTTGTATTGTAAGATGTTTCCGACTAACAAAATATTTCTACGCTTAAACTTACATATTAAATATATTTTCTTGTTTAGAATATCAGTGTCTGTATATTTAATGTGTTTCTGGTCGTCTTGATATTTGCAACAAGCCCAAATTGGATTATATTTCAGGAAACAAAATAACATATTAACAATTGCAACAACCTAAGGGATGTCCATTTAAAGGTATACTTATTGGTTATTGTTCAACAGAAATATTAACGTGATCAAGATATTGCATTTCCATGTGAAAATCAATAACAGTATTGTATTCACCAGCTAAAGAGTGGGATTCTCAGGATAGTTTCGGGGATTTCGGGGACCGGGTTGCGCACCCTCCCCTAGGATCCGAGCCTCCGGTGTAGATCATATCAACTCTTTGTAGAGTGGTGGTTGCTGTACATTTTCGCTTTAAAGGAGCTTCGACTAAACCTATAATTAAAATCACGCGGTGTCCGTTGGGTCAGACTGACCACTCTTGAAGCTTTCACGGACTGTGCCTGCGGGTATGGTCGTGCATGGCTAGTCACGGCCTGTCTCGGGGACAAATGTCATGAGATCGAGGTCAGAGGTCAGGAGATAGCATTCCGGTGAAAATTACTGATTTTAACAATACGTTGAATGATGGTTGGAACCAGAACTATGTCCAAGGTCTGTAACTCGATACATAAAAACACTAGAAGTTTATGGCGAAAACGTCCGGTGTTTAGCTGCACCCATATAGTGTTTCAGAACAAAAGGAGTTCTACAGTTTTAGTTTTGGGCGGCCACACACAAGTTTGGGAGGTGGCAGACACTTGTTATTTGTAACCTCAATATAGCACACAAGTATTGTCAAGTTTGGAAATGTAATTTTTTTTTTAATCGTAATAGTAACAGCAGCATCAGTAGTAGTAGAAGTAATAGTAGTAGTAGGATGATGATGATATTGGTGGTGATCATGATGATGATGGTTATGATTATGATAATGGTGGTGGTGGTGATGATGATAGTAGTTATGATTATGATGATGATGGTGGTGGTGATGATGATGGTGGTTATGATTATGATGATGATGATGAATTTGAGGACAAGGAAGGTACTACTGGTTTTGTACTCTATTAACGTGCCAATATCCTATTTACGGTTCAGACGCGTCCATCTAAAGGTTGGGACAGAGGAAGCTACTACTACTACTACTACTACTACTACTACTACAACTACTACTACTACTACTACTGCTGCTACTACTACTACTGTTACTTATACGGCTACTACTACTACCACTACTACTGCTACTGCTACTGCTGCTGTTGCTTCTACTACTACTACAACTACTACTACCACTATTGCTACTGCTGCTACTACTACTACTGTTGCTGCAGCGGCTACTATTATTACTATTGTTGCTGCTGCTGCTGCTGCTACTACTATTATTATTACTACTGTTGTTGCTGCTGTTGCTGCTGCTACTACTATTACTACTGTTGCTGCTGCTGCTGCTACTCTATTACTACTGTTGCTGCTGCTGCCGCTGCTACTACTACTATTACTACTGTTGTTGCTGCTGCTGTTGCTGCTGCTGCTACTATATCTCATACTGATGTTGTAGTTTTACTTCAACTACATTAGACATGAGGGTGGGAATTCAGCTGTGCATATCTCTTAATAACAGTTAGCATATATATATATATATATAATACACACACACACACACACACACACACACACACACACACACACACACACACACACCACAAACGTGTTTGTTTCTTAATCTATACCCGGTGTACAAAATGATATTTGTGGACAAGCATTTTAGATTCTTGTCTATATAAATACCAATCGTTTGTAGCCTGTGTATAATATATAATTCATAAACAAAAGTTGATAGTACCTGTAAGGAAATTCCTCTTTGGCTATAAACTTTGCAAAACATTTTTACTTTGAGAACAATTTCTAATGTTATTAGTGTAAGAATATTGTCTTCCAGTGTTTGATTTGTGTTTGCTTTTAACCCTCGGGATAAGAGCATCTTAATGCCGATCATACAAAGAAATAAAGAAACAAAACAAAACAAAAATAAATAAATAAAACAAAAACAAAAAACAAAACAAAACAACAAAACAAAACAAAACAAAACAAAACAAAACAAAACAAAAAAAAACAAAACCCCAACCCAAAACCAAACCAAACCAAACCAAACCAAACCAAACCACAACACAACACAACACAACACAACACAACACAACAAAACACAACACAACAAAACAAAAACAAAAACAAAAACAAAACAAAAACAAAAGCAAACACACGCGGATACATAACGCAAAAGGAAGCAGTGACCAATACAAAGGCTGATCTAGAGGAGGGGGCCCCAGGGCCCGGGCCCCCATCCCCCTTTAATTTTGCGACAGTTATAATTTTATTATATATTAATTTTCATTTTTTACAACCCCCTCCAAACCAACCCCAAGGTTCCATTGGCATTCCGCCTCGTGTCATTGGGGCCCATCTAAATGGATTTTCTGGATCCGCCACTGCAATAAAGTATCGCTAAGAAATACAAGTGTGTGTTTTAGGTTCAACATCTTGAGCCCAATCCTTTTGTGTCACGAATATTATCCGTTTCATTCAAACATTTTCAGAACGATAATATTATATTCTGAGTAATTTTCAAAATCGAAACGCCTCAATATCTATATAAACTGAATTATTATTGGTAGAAGAAACAAACGAAAGAACGAACGAACTTACCGAATGTTTGGTTGGTCCACCCGGCTTAGTATCCAAAGCGCACCTCGAGTGTCTGTGTCATGTTAGCAGACGACGGTGAAGAAAAAACCGCCAAGCCAGGCGTAGCTATCCTAGGACAAACGGGTCAGTCGGAATTCGTTGACGAAACTGATGCCTCGTCTAACCGATGACATAAACGTCCCAACTGATAAATCGTTCCGGAACGTTTCCCGCCCAAGGGCAAAGAAACAATGCGGCGAATACTTTATCGGTTTGCCTTACCGTTCAATCAGAAGAAAGGCAAAGATGTGTTTAATAGCTTGACGATAGCTAAAAAAAAAGTTTAAAAAAAAGAAAAAAAAAAAAAAAAGAGTTAATATAACAGTTATATTTTAAAAATTTAAAGTGACAGACCCTAGCTTTTAAGCACCGCGACGTAGTGTTCACTATTGCAGCCGTTTTTTATCATTTAAATTAGAAGTACTTACATTTTGTTATTTAGAACAGTAATTTTCGTACATCTGACATTGTGCTGGTCATCCAATTTTTTGTAATACCCCAAAATGCATTTTTCATCATTCTAAAAACGCACGTTCCTCTGAGAAGTAACGGTTATCGAGACAAGCTCTAGTTATTTTAGACGGTATTTCCCTTTTAAACGTTACAGACTTTATCCAAACGTGTGTTGCAGGTTTTTAGATTAATTAAACCTAGTGTCCATTTTCATTGGCTGAAACTAGGGTCTACTCCTTTAAAGTTTACCGGCCTCGGTGGCGTAGTGGTTAGGCCATCGGTCTACAGGCTGGTAGGTACTGGGTTCGGATCCCAGTCGAAGCATGGAATTTTTAATCCAGATACCGACTCCAAACCCTGAGTGAGTGCTCCTCAAGGCTCATTGGGTAGGTGTAAACCACTTGCACTGACCAGTGATCCATAACTGGTTCAACAAAGGCCATGGTTTGTGCTATCCTGCCTGTGGGAAGCGCAAATAAAATATCCCTTGCTGCTAATCGGAAAGAGTAGCCCATGTGGTGGCGACAGCAGGTTTCGTCTCCAAATCTGTGTGGTCCTTAACCATATGTCTGACGCCATATAACCGTAAATAAAATGTGTTGAGTGCGTCGTTAAATAAAACATTTCTTTCTTTTTCCTTTAAAGTTTGTTTTGTTTAACGACACCATTAGAACACGTTGATTTATTTATCATCGGCTAAATACCCTCAATCAGAATAGAGAATAATAATAAAAAGAAAAAACAAGAAAAAGAAATATTGTTAATGTCGACATATAGCAGTTATATATTTGTTTAAATGTTTAAAGTTTGTTTTGTTTAATGACACCATTAGAACACGTTGATTTACTCATGATCGACGCAGTCCCCTTTATCAGAATAAAGGCAAAGATGTACTTAATAATTTAACGATAGTTAAACAAAATTAAACAGAAACACTTTATATTTTAGATCGACTGGGGTCTTGCTACAATCTTTCCACAAGAGTGATTTATATAAAGGAAAAAAAAGAAAGAAATGTTTTATTTAACGACGCACTCAACACATTTTTTACGGTTATATGGCGTCAGACATATGGTTAAGGACCACACAGTTTTGATAGGAAACCCGCTGTCGCCACTACATGTGCTACTCTTTCCGATTAGCAGCAAGGGATCTTTTATTTGCGCTTCCCACAAGCAGGATAGCACAAACCATGGCCTTTGTTGAACCAGTGATAGAACACTGGTCGGTGCCAGTCGTTTACACCTACCCATTGAGCCTTGCTGAGCACTCACTCAGGGTTTGGAGTCGGTATCTGGATTAAAAGTCCCATGCCTCGACTGTGATCCGAACCCAGTACCTACCAGCCTATAGACCGATGGCCTAACCACTGCGCCACCGAGGCCGGTTTATATGCAGGAAGTAAATAAAAAATCCAGTCGCAGCAGTATTTGCATCACTATAGATATACACATGTATAGATGATTACACGTGCGCCTGACATGCACAACCCAGGGTCGTAGCTAGCAGGTGAGCAATGGGGCAGTTGCCCCCTTCAAAACAAAAGAAAGAAGAAGAAAAAAAAGAGGAAAATCAGGTAAAAATACTAGAAATTTAAAGAAAATCCACTTCTTAACAGTTTCGGGAGTTTTAGGCATAAACGTACTAATACAGGGCGTGAGGTGGAGTGGAGTGGGAAGCAAATCCCCGCCTAGTGCTGAAGAAAAACCTCAAATTCGGTCAAAAATTATAGATATTCGGGTAAAATATGCAAATTAATATTGTTATCCATGATTCGGGCATTTTTGTTTGATTCGGGCATTTTTGTTAATTCGGGCAAAAGTCAACCTGCCCCCCCCCCCCCCCCCCTACAAAAATGAGAGCCTGTACGCCTATAGTTTTAGGTATGCGCAGAATTCATCTCCCCCAACCCACACACACACCCCAAAAAAAAAAAAAAAAAAAAAAAAAAAATAATAATAATAATAATAATAATAAAATAAAATAATAATAATATTAAAAAAATAATAATAATAATAATTTATAATAATAATAATAATAATAATAATAATAGTAATAGTAATAATAATAATAATAATAATAACATCCTAGCTACGGCCCTGTAACAGGTATATCTAGTCCATGCATGTAGCTCAGTGTGCATGTCGAATTAATCTATTAATAGACACCCGATTTACATTCGTAAATCATCGCCGAAATCCATCTCTTCACTGCAGTTTATTTTGGGAGCTCGAGGGTGGCGGCGCTTTCTTTTCTCGTATCATGTGCAGTAAATGTGCAGCGTATTGCAGGGTATCGTTCACTGAAACATTGGGCCCCGTCCCGAACAGAATGATAACCAGATGTTTGATGGTGTCATGATGACACAAACTGTTTTAATCGGACACGGCACTGATCATGAAGAACGATGTCCCCATTGTCTATTTAGGGGATAACCCTACTGTGTTTTCCGATTTGCGGACGTATATCGGTGGTTTTACTGTCGCAAATTTAGTTTTATTGGCGACGCGTTAAAGACATAGAGAAAAACAGAAAGAAAAAGACAGAGACAGAACGAGAGAGAGAGAGACATACAGAGAGAGAGACAGAGAAAGACAAAGGGAGAGAAACAGAAAGAGAGACGATAGTGAGAGAAACAGAAAGAGAAAGACACAAACACAAAGAGAGAGACGGAGAGAGAGAGAGAGAGAGAGAGAGAGAGAGAGAGAGAGAGAGAGAGAGAGAGAGACAGACAGACAGACAGACAGACAGACAGAGAGACATAAATGGAGAGAGCGATAGAGACAGGGAGAGAGAAAGAAGAGAGAGAGAGAGAGAGAGAGAGAGAGAGAGAGAGACAGACAGAGAGAGACAGACAGAGACAGAGACAGAGAGAGAGAGACAGAGAGAGACAGACGTGTACAGTGGTATAATTACCATCATGTTTGCCTAGGTCTACCATTCTTTTAAACGTTAGGCGAAATTACTTTTTGTTTTACATAACGTCCTTGACATTTGAAGGGTCAGTGGATAGTTCATACTACGAGTATTCTATGTATGCGGAAAAAACCTTTGCTGGAGTGTTTAAAATACCAGGTGATTTTATTTTTAAAAAACATCAATCTGCGGCTCTTTTCTCAGAATTTTTACGAGACGACAAAGAAAGAAAACGAAAGAAAGTGTTAAGGTACCACACAAAAGCATTTGTCGTGTTGTTACTTTGTGTAGCCTCTTATAATAGTCGGAATCCGGCTTAGAATACAGTTCTTCATTAACAAATAAAAACAAATAAAATAAAATATAAAAGGTTGACCTTTGTAGTATTTAGATAATACATTTGTTTAAATTTGTTTATTATAAAGAAGGCAGAAAGGAAGGAAATGTTTTTATTTAACGACGCACTCAACACATTTTTTTTTACGGTTATATGGCGTCAAACATATGGTTAAGGACCACACAGATAATGAGAGAGGAAACCCTCTGTCGCCACTTCATGGGCTACTCTTTTCGATTAGCAGCAAGGGATATTTTATATGCACCATCCCACAGACAGGGTAGGACATACCACGGCCTTTGATATACCAACAAGACGACAAAGTCACACGTTCCCTATTATAACACCATACCATTATAATTTTGCTATTCGTTACGACACGGTATACAACATTGGTAGGTTTTTGTATTTACAGTTTAGCTAGTGACTCCCTGTACATATTTCCTGTAAGGTTGAAAAGAAATAAATGATATAGCCTTAGGGTCTACGTGTAGGTTAATGCTACGTTAATGCTTAGTGACTTCTTTGAAATATGGACTATCGCAGCAAAATAAATATTTATGTTGGTACAACGCTACTAAAGTATACGAGGTATGGCAAAAAAAGGAACGAGACTATGTCAATAAATAATTTATTATTTAAAAACTGAAGAAATCAAAGATTAGCTCCTTCAAAATAATCCCCATTGGCTGTTATGCACTTTTCCATTATTTTCTTCCATGCAGCAAAACATTTTTGGAAATCCTCTTCTGGGATGCCCTTTAACTGTTCTGTTGTACGCCTCTTTATGGCTTCCACATTGTCAAAATGGGTTCCTTTCATGAAACATTTTAGTTTTGGGAACAAAAAAAAAGTCACATGGGGCAAGATCTGACGAAAAGGGTGGGTGTTCCATTGTGATTTGCTTCTGTGTCAACAACTGTTTCACCGATAGCGCCGAATGAGAAGGAGCATTGTCGTGATGAAGAATTTACTTGTTGGACCACAGATTTGGTCTTTTTCGACGAACCTTTTCCCTTAAACGCCCTAGAACATCTCTGTAAAAGTGCTGGTTGACCGTTTGCCCTGATGGAAGATATTCATGGTGCACAATACCGTTAATGTAAAAAAACACAATTAACATCGTCTTCACTTTGGAACGGGATATTCTTGCCTTTTTCGGTCGAGGAGATGTTATCATTGTCCACTGGAGGCTTTTATATTTTAGTTTACGGGTCATACTGGAACATCCATGACTCATCCCCTGTAATAACATTGTCTAGAAGGTTTGCCTCTTGGACAATTCGCTCAAGAAGATCAGTGCAAATGTCCACTCTTTTCTGTTTTTGTTCATCCGTCAAAAGTTTTGGCACCATCTTTGCACACACCTTTCTCATGGACAAATCTTCAATCAAAATCTTCCGAATCGATTCCTTGTTCATGCTAAGCATTTCAGCCATCATTATAATTGTTAAACGGCGATCACTACGAACTAGCTTTTGAACTTTTCTACTGTTTTCATCAGTTTTGGTGGTTTTTGGTCCACCTGATTTTTGGTCATCGTGCACACCTTCTCGACCATCCAAAAATATTTTATGTCACTGAAATACCTGAGCACGAGACATTGTTTGATCAATATACATTTTTTTTGACATACTGTATGTTTCAGTCGCAGTTTTGTTAGATTTAGCTAAACATTTAATGTTAATGCGCTGTTCCAAATTTTTTCCACTCATTTTCTGACAAGGACGATGACACACGTCTTATCAAAAGGAACGTAACACAATTAATATTTACCCGAATCAAGCACTTGAGCACTTTTTGGAACGAGGAAAGACCGTAATAAAACAACATAAAAGCAGTTTGATCATATAGTGGGTGGTTCCTAAGATAAACGATTAGTCTCATTTCTGTTTTGTCACACCTCGTATATATACACATACACACATACGCGCGCGCACACACATACACACTGTACACACACACACACACACACACACACACACACACACACACACACACACACTAACACGTCCCTCCACTTTTAAAGCCGGATTGACGCCCATGTGGTGGAGTGTGTTTGTGTGTGTGTGTGTGTGTGTGTGTGTGTGTGTGTGTGTGTGTGTGTGCGTGCGTGTGTTTGTATGTCGGTGTGTGTGTGCGTGTTTACGTTTGTATATGTGTTTAATCGTATGAGTGTGTGTGTGTGTGTGTGTGTGTGTGTGTGTGAGAGAGAGAGAGAGAGAGAGAGAGAGAGAGAGAGAGAGAGAGAGAGAGAGAGAGAGAGAGAGAGAGAGAGAGAGAGAGAGATACATACATACATACTTACATACATACATACTTACTTACATACATACATACATACATATATCTGTATGTAGGGGTGGGACGTAGCCCAGTGGTAAACCGTTCGCTTGATGCGCGATCGGTCTGGGATCGATCCCCGTCGGTGGGCCCATTGGGCTATTTCTCTCCCATAGAATGTGTTGAGTGCGTCTATAAATAAAACAGTTACGTGTGTGTGTGTGTGTGTGTATGTGTGTGTGTGTGTGTGCGTGTGTGTGTATGTTTGTCTGTGTGTGTGTGTGATAGTGTGTGTGGTTATATAAAACAATTCCTGTGTGTGCGTGTGTGTGTCGTTAAATAAAACAATTCCTTCTCTCTCTCTCTCTGTGTGTGTGTGTGTGTGTGTGTGTGTGTGTGTGTGTGTGTGTGTGTGTGTAAATTGTAATGGTTCGGTATTTTGTTTGTGTTTTTCAACGTTCTGTAACATAGTGTCTTATTAAATACACAAAAAAGGCTACAAGAGTTGTCTCCTTTTGTGTATAGCTTTATAAACAAAATAGCTTCCGGCTGGGTCAAGCTTCGAGGTGCAGCAAACTTTTGATATAGAAGATAACACCACAAGTTCTGTGATTGGTTATAAATATGAGTGTGTTGATTATAAAAAAAAAAGGGTTTCATACAAGGCTAAAAATTCATGCAATTTTACTTCATCTAGTACGACTGTGTCAAGTAGCCTTGTGTTTGAAACATGTATGTGGGACCTGTGGGGAAAAAAAGTACTCAGATTTTGTGCGAAACTAGGGGTGTTGTAAAAACATCTGGTTATACCGAAAATGAGCTGTGAAAGGTATCATTTTATTCCGTTAAAGTGCTGTGCCAGACCATACACTAAAATTTCAAATTCCACAATTAAATGCTTTTTTAATTCATTACAATAATATTTTACACCGATATGTAAATCAATAATTACGAAAATGCTCCATAAAAGTATTAAAACATCACTCCCGTAGAACACTGCCGGAAACAACGGAGTAAAATTCTCGGTAAAAACATTTGCCTGTAAATAGCCGTGACGTCACGAAGGGAACGCGCTTCACAGAAACCTACCACGAGATGACTTCCAGCGCAAGCCAAGCTCATTGATCATGCGATTCTTCTTTCGATGATGAATAGTGTAGTAATGACGACTGGACTAATATTTGTGCAACACAACAAATAATAAATATGCCTTATCAGTTTGAACCTGGAACATCTTTCGACGAACCACCGGCCTGACAGATGACGATGAAAATGGTCGTGGAGACAGCTTACCACTAATTTACAACTTTTATTCTTGTTTTGTTCTTTAGCTTTTCGTGTGAATTATTTTGCTACACTGTATGTTCTAATACTTGTGATGTAGTAGAAAAGACGATAAATAACTCTTGAATTCTACGAGTCAAGTGGACCCGATATCGGTAATTTTAAGAAATAAACAAAAACGACTTTTAGTCCGTCCCATCTCTCTATGAAGATGTTTTTTTGTGTGAATATTTTCAGTTTAGTTTGACGTAAAAAACCCAGTAAAAGTACTTTGAGGTAGGGGTTGTAGTACTGATATTTATGAGTCATAGTTTGGTTGATATATTGCATATAGTGTTTTTAAACACAAACGTTAACATGGTCGTCTATGGGATTTTATTTGGTATAGTACAACCTATAAACGTCGTTTGCCATGACGCATTGACACATGATGGATAGCGGTAGAGTAACCATTCACCATACATTTGTAATTTGTCAGGAAATAAGTGGTAGACGAAAGAAAGAAAAAACGTTGATGAATCTGTCTCATTTGAATTAATATACAATGAGTGTAGAGTGTTTGTCATTTCGCTGTTCTTGAGATAAACTATAAATTGTAAGCTTCCTCATTAAGTATGTTATGATATACAGAAAAACCCTCAACACCGTACCCTCATAAACCCGGAAATCCGTCAAAACCGGACGATCTAAATACACACAGTAGAATCTTGTTGGGTCGAACTCGGAAGCGTCAAATACACTGCAACGCTCGAACCAAACACGAGGTACCGAGTTACACTTACAGCGAATGATTAGGTCGAACTACCCGATGTGTTGAACACTGTCTCATGCACTGACAGGATTCGAGACAGTGGAATTCAACTGTATATGTGACCAGTGAACACAATTTTTTAGGTTTTGCTGTTTTGTCTGTAAGAACGTGCATATAAAAGATCACTCACTACTAGTGGAAAAATGAAGCGCGTTTCTTCTGAAAACTGCAAGACAAAATTAATTAATTAATAGCTTTTGTGGTGTCGTTAAAGAAGGAAATTGGCAGAACTTTGTGTGACTTTTAATAAACTAATATGTTTTTTCTGTGGGTTTTTTTTTTTCGAACTGTTTTGCAGGCTGTACACTTCTGAGAGAATACATTAAAAGGACATTCCTGAGTTTGCCGCATTGTAAGATGTTTCCGACTAATAAAATATTTCTACGATTAAACTTACATATTAAATATATTTTCTTGTTTAGAATATCAGTTTCTGTATATTCAATATGTTTCTGGTCGTCTTAATATTTGTAAGAAGCCCAAACTGAATTTTGTCTTAAAATAATTCGTATATACGAAAAAAAGGTTTTTTTATGAATAAAATAAAATTTAACCTAGTACAAATATTAGAACGATCACAAACACGTTTAATATACAGCCACTAGTATTTTGTTATGTGATTACAATCGTTAAAAAGTCTCTGTTAGTCGATAACATCTTTAAAATAGCAGCAAACTCAGGAATGTCCCTTTAAGAGTGCGTGCAACGATGAAACCGATAAGACTCAGGAAGTGAGTGTTTGACAGTGCATACATGTGTACAGCTTATCCATATTATTCATGTCATAAATCCATTTGACATTTTAGTGAATTGACCTCGTTCGTGTTTTTGTCTAGGGTGGGACGTAGCCCAGTGCTAAAGCACTCAACTGATGCACGGCCAATCTGGAATCGATTCCTGTCATTGGGCCCGTTGCGCTATTTCTGGTTCCAGTTAGTGCACCACGACTGGTATATCAAATACTGTGGTATGTGTTATCCTGTCTGTGGGATGGTGCACATAAAAGATCCCTTGCTACTAATAGAAAAATGTAGCGGGTGTCTTCTCTAAGACTATAGTATGTCAAAATTACCAAATGTTTGACATCCAATAGCCGATGATTAATAGATCAATGTGATATATATATATATATATATATATATATATATATATATATATATATTCGATAAACCGGAATTCCCTCAAAACCCGACGTTTTACACGGTCCCGTGATCTGCGTATCTTTTAACACTAAATTGCACCGGACGAAATTATCCGGTCCCACGGAGTTCCATCAATGCAAATTTTTCTTCAGAAAACCGGACGGTCACACCGACGTCAATCATTACTGCATACTTATACTTTGAATACCTATTCAGCCGATAATATAACGTGATTGCGTACGCAGAGCTAATTACATGCGCGCATGCTCCAGTGTCACTGATGTGCGGTTGACAGGCACAGGTAAATACAATGCACATGAATCTTCCAGCCAGCACATTGACTACCGGACAAATAACTAACCCTTCGTGCACATTTCAAACACAACAACCACAACAGCCACCTTCGCTATGTTCATTTTCTGGAATTCCATCCACCGGCGAAATGTCAACAGGGCTGACACAACAAACATCTGCGTCACCACCACCTTGGGTTCTAAACCTGCACGACCAAATTGCACGCCTTACGTCAACCACAACTGAGATATACAGACGAACTGATAAGCTCGAAGCAATGAATTCCAAAATATGCACAATAGAAAGCTCTTTGGAAAGTATTAGAAACAGTCTGGTTGCTACAAACGAACGAGTTAATAAAGTCGAACAAAGCTGTCAATTCATAAGCAACTCATTTGATACAATCACTAGCGAAAGCAATGAATTAAAACAATCAGTTAACGAATTAAAAACCACACTGAAAACTGCTAGTAGTGATATGTTCTACTTATCCCAAGACATTTACGACACACAGTCTGAAAATCATCGCCTTTCTGATGAGATTCTTTACCTGCAAACAAGGTCTATGCGCTTTAACCTGATATTCTCCGGAATCCCTGATCAAGGCCATACAGAAAATACTGACGAAGTTCTGCAGGAATTTTTAAAGAAAGAACTTGATATTCCTGATGCAATTCCCATCCAAGTCACACACAGACTCGGGCCATATCGTGAATCCCATGGAAAACCACGATCAATTGTTGCACATTTTCAACACCTCAAAGACAAGGATAAAATTAAAAATGCAGCCAAAAAACTAGCAGGTAAACCCTATGGTATCAATGACCAGTACCCACGAAAAATTGCGGAAAGGCGTAAAGAATTGTACCCTGTATACAGGGAAGCCAGGAGAAATAACAGAAAAGCTTTCCTGAAAGTGGATAGACTCTTTATAGATGGGAGAGAATACTTCCCAGAAGATGGCTACACCCAACCCTCTGAACACCATAATTACCCAAGACACCAAGTTCCAAACAGAAGCAGCAACAGCAGTGGCCCTTCCAGAAAAAGATACAGAATAACAACTCCCACCCATGTTCCAGTGTTTGAAGATATGAACAGATTTGCCCCTCTGAATGCTATGTCTTCCAGTTAGGGATGTCATGGAGCCATAAACAGTGTCCCCCATCTCAAAACTGTCTCAAATATCACCCCCAGCCAACACTGTATAAGCAATGGACCAAACCGTTCCATATCAGGAAACACTAACTCCAATGCACAGAGATATATATAATAAAAAATATTTTCCATGATAGGACATTACCTTTATGTATATGTGGTAAAACACATTCTACTGGTTCACTTTGTGATGTTACCATCCCTACACAAGCTAGTAATATTATAAGTAATATTAACTCACCTTGTTTCAATTTTGGCAACACAGACTTAAAAGACAATACATGTTTGACTTACAGTAGTAATACTGACTTGCTGTCAGATGACATACATGTAAGTACAAATGATACACCAAGTTTTAGTGGTTTTTACAATGTTGGTTCATTTGACAGAAATACCTACCTACAAGGTAAGAATGGTACTAGCAGTAATAAAATCTTACCACATGATACTATATTGACATGTGATATACATGCACCATATTCCAATAGCTTCTACAATGTTTGTTTACATGATAGAAATCCTGATCTACATAATGGTATAATTGGTATTAGAAACATAGACTCTCTATATGAAAATATAAATATATGTACACATGACATACCAATATTACCTTGTCTGAAAGATTTTGACAATGTTGATTTATATGATATGAATTCTGACCAATATGAGGTTACTACATGTAAAAGTAATACAGATTTACCATGTAGCAGCATATGTAAACATGACATACCATGTTTCAATACTTTTAGCTATGATTTATGTGATAGAAGCACTAACTTAACAGGTGAGCATGTTCACAGTCCCACAATACCTTATGATATATTATTTAATATTGATGTAGCCTGTGACAGTGGTAATTTAATTAATGTTGCTATAGCAAATAACTTACCTTGTGATTCACCTGATAGCATGAGCCATGTTACTGCTGATAGTATTAGTACAGTTGAGACACCTTTCAAAAAAGTTCACAATACTAACCCACCCAGTAATTGTAATAGTAGCAACAACCCACTCTGTGATAATAATTCAAATGAATATGTTGAACAACCCTGTATTTCAAGTGTATATTTACCCTCGGCTGATACTCTGTCTACAAATATTAGCTCACCTTGTGGTGGTACTACAAATGTATACTTACTTCCTGCTAGTACTACAGATGTTAGCATACCTTGTGATAATATTTCAAATGTACATCCACCTGCAGTTAATGATAAGTTAACACATGTTGACCCACTCTGTGATAGTATCTCAAATGTATACTTAACTGCAATGAATAATTTGCTTACAAATTATATTAGCTCATCTTGTTGTAGTACTACAAATGTATATTTATCTCCTGTTAGAACCACACATGTTGGTATACCTGGTGATAGTACATCACACAGTTATCCATATTATGTTAATACTACTACAGATGTACATATAGTTCCTATTAGCACCACAGATGTTAGCCCACCCTACTATTCAAATGTATATTTACATGTAAATCCATTTAATAATATACCTATAAATGTCAACCCACCGTGTGTCAGTACTACAAATGTATATTTACCTTCTGTTATTACCCCAAATGCTGATATGTTTTGTGATAGTATATCAAATATTGACCCATGTTATATCAATACCATAAATGTACATACGGTTCCTATTAGCACCACAAATGTTAACCCACCCTGTATGAGCACTGTCAAAACTGATCAACCTTATGTAGCTGGGGAAATATACCAAAACAAGCCCAATCCACTGACTTCTTGTGACAGTTGTGAAAATACTCAATCATCTTTTATTAGTATTAATGTGTGTGGTCTGAGAAGTAAACTAAAAATCCCTGAATTTGTAGAATTTATATCTAAGTATGATATTCTTTGTTTTACTGAAACAAAAACAGATCAAACAGACTGCATGTCAACATTATTACCTGGCTATACCTTCCTTCTGAATAACAGGGAAAAAAGATTAAATTCATCAGGTGGAATAGCCATTGGTATAAAAAATGAATTGTCTGCTACTATAGATTTCAATATCACAAATAATTCTGAATATGTGTCTTGGTTTAGCATTCCCACGGAAATTACAGGTCTTCACGGAAAACTAACCATCGGTGTTGTATACATTTCTCCTATTGGATCTCCATACTATAAAGAAAATATTTGTGACATTATTGAAAGTGAACTTATTGAACACATAGAAGAACATAGCCCACATTTACTACTAGGTGATTGTAATGCTAGAACAAATTGTTTCCCAGATTACACTGTAATTGATACTGACATTGACATACTAAACAACATGGAAAATGATATGTTAGATTTTTTTAATGATATATACAAATTAGAATCATATACTCTTCAAAAAAAGAAACGCAAAAGGGTACAAATGGGTTATAACTCCGATTTTATGTTTCCTACCGGTTCATGCTTTGTGAATATAAGGTCATTGCATGTCCCAAACACATTCCCACGGTTACATTCGATAAAACGCAGCTACTGTACAATAAAGTTCCAAAATGTGAATATTCGCAAAAACGCAGCCACGTGCAAACCATGTCACCACTGCACGTGCGTTGTCTGCACGTGCAACATGAACACCGACAGTATAAAAGTGCAGGGTGTTCGCTTGCCTGGCCTCTGTATCTGGCCGACAGTTGACAATCCAGGACATGCCACGTCTCAGTGAACCGCAGAGAAACAATGCCATCGGCCGACTAGACGCAGGCGAATCCAGAACGGCCGTTGCCAGGGCATTCCATGTGTCCCCAAGCACCATCTCCAGACTGTGGGACCGTTACCAGCAACATGGATCAACACGTGACCTCCCTAGATCCGGTCGACCACGGGTCACTACCCCCGGGCAGGACCGCTACATCCGGGTACGCCACCTTCGGGAACGATTGACTACTGCCACCTCCACAGCCGCAGCAATACCAGGTTTGCGCAGGATATCCGACCAGACCGTACGGAACCGCCTACGTGAGGTAGGAATTCGTGCCAGACGTCCAGTTCGAGGTGTCATCTTAACACCACAACACCGTCGACTCCGACTGCAGTGGTGCCAGATTCATCGACAATGGCCTCAACTGCGATGGAGACAGGTGTGGTTCAGTGACGAGTCCCGATTTCTGCTCCGACGTCATGATGGAAGATGTCGCGTGTATAGGCGTCGTGGTGAACGTTATGCGGCAAACTGCGTGCAGGAAGTGGACAGATTCGGCGGGGGTAGTGTCATGGTGTGGGCAGCCATCTCACACACTGGCAGAACTGACCTGGTCCACGTGCAGGACAACCTGAATGCCCAGGGCTACATTGACCAGATCCTCCGACCACACATCGTTCCAGTTATGGCCAACGCCAACGCAGTGTTCCAACATGACAACGCCAGGCCTCACACAGCACGTCTCACAACGGCTTTCCTACAGAACAACATTAATGTCCTTCCTTGGCCATCGATATCACCGGATTTGAACCCAATTGAGCATCTATGGGACGATTTGGACCGACGCCTGCGACAGCGACAACCACAGCCCCAGACCCTGCCCGAGCTGGCAGCAGCCTTGCAGGCCGAGTGGGCCACCATCCCCCGGGACGTCATCCGTACTCTGGTTGCTTCAATGGGCAGGCGGTGCCAGGCAGTTGTCAACACACGCGGAGGCCACACCCGGTATTGACTCCAGATGACCTTGACCTTGGTGGTGTGTCCTATCACTTACTCACAATGGACTAGAGTGAATTGTGAACAATCCTGCAACATTTGGTAATTATCGGACTCACCATTCAATAATTAAATCAATTCTCCAAATGTTACGACAATGTGGTTTTGCGTTTCTTCTTTTGAAGAGTATATAATATTCCCATAGAAAGAGCAAGTCAAGATATTGGCAAAGTAAACAGTCATGGTATTAAACTATTAAATATATGTAAGTCACACAATTTATATATAATAAATGGCAGATTAGGACATGATAAAAACATAGGAAAATTGACTTGTAAAGATAGCAGTGTTGTTGATTATGCCATTGGCAACCATCATTTATTAAAAATAGCTAAACATTTTGATGTATGTGAGTTTGACCCACTTTTTTCAGATGTACATTGTGCTTTAATACTTAGCTTAAATGTTGATAAACATGCAAACGATAACGATACTTCTAATTGTATGACATATTCAGCTAACAAAAAGCCAAGTAAATGGAAACCTGAAAAATCTACAGAATTTAAAAATAAAATTAACCAGGACTCACTCGAAATCATATCCACAATGCTTGATAATCAGTGTTAACATTCAAACACGTGTCGATACTGCAACACAGGCTATGAAAAATCTATTTTTAGATGCGGCTGAATCGACTCTAGGTCATGCACGATCTTGCACGATCAAGCGACGTGTAAAACTCGAAGGTAACCAATCGCTGTTCGGTAAGACACACAGTTGTCGAATTCTACGCGGAAAATATCATGAGGCCAAACAAACGTATAACTCAAGAATAACTTTAGAAAATAAACAAAGATTAATTAATGCAAGTAAAACGTATAAAAAGTCCTTGCTGAAAGAACATTCCGTCCAAAGATTTAATATTGAAAAACAAATGCGACAATTGAGGACAAACGACCCAAAAGCTTTTTACAAACTACTTAAACGACCTAACGAAGATAATAACCTACCACCGTTAGATGATTTCTATCATTTTTTCCAAACTCTAAACAAAGGCGAATCGGACGATAACGAAACTAAAATAAACTTTAATAACATAGACTCAGATAGTGAAAATGTTTTAAACAGTAGAATTGAAGAAAATGAAATATCAAATGCTATAAAACAACTGAAAAACGGTAAGGCACCTGGAATCGACAATATCATTAATGAATACATTAAAACAACTGCCGGCATAGTACTACCAATCTATATTAAACTGTTTAACATAATCTTCGACAATAGTGTTTTTCCCAATGAATGGTTGACTGGAGTAATTAAACCCATTTTTAAAAATAAAGGAAATCGTTCGTTACCAGAAAATTATAGACCAATAACATTGCTCTGTTGCATCTCTAAACTGTTCACCACAATTTTAAATAACCGATTAAATGCTTTTATTGAAGAAAATAATATACTGAATGAATCTCAGACTGCTTTCCGAAAAGGCTACTCTACTACCGACCATCTATTTAATATACATTCTCTGATAGAAATTTTAAAGACAAGAAAAAGGAAATTATTTTGTGCTTTTGTAGATTTCCAAAAAGCTTTTGATCTTATTTCTAGAACTTGCCTATGGCAGAAAACTGTTAGAAAATAATATTAATGGAAAATTCTTTAAAATAATTTATCAAATGTATCAAGGAATAAATTCATGTATTTGTACAAAAACCGAAACCTCTGAGCTATTTCCATGCAACATCGGTGTCCGACAAGGAGAAAATTTGTCGCCTGTCCTGTTTTCCCTTTATTTAAATGATCTAGATAACTACTTAAAAAGCCAAAATTGTACTGGGGTATCCCTGGATAGAGATGAAACGTTCGATAAAACAACTCTTTACTTTTTATGTTTATTATATGCTGACGATACTGCGCTTCTCGCATCAAACGCCTCTGACTTACAACAATCCCTAAATGTCTTTTCACAATATTGCAATAGATGGAAACTCAAAGTAAATGCAAGTAAAACTAAAATAATCATTTTCAATGGCACCAGTAATGATTACAAGAAAGTTTTTATACTTGGACATGATGCGCTTGAAAACGTAAAAGAATATAAATACTTAGGTCTTACTTTTACCAAACTAAATAAATTTAATACAAGCAAAAAACTACTAACTCAAAAGGCAACTAAAGCAATGTACTTTGTTCTGTCTAAATCCAAAGACAATAACTTTTCAATAGAATGCAAATTAAAACTATTTGATTCCATTGTACTCCCGATTCTCTTATACGGGTGCGAAATATGGGGTTATGAAAACATCGATATCATTGAAACTATTCATATAAAATTTCCTAAGACACATCTTACCAGTTAAAAAAGGCACCCCGCTATTCATGTTATATGGAGAACTAGGAAGAAGACCCCTTAAACTAATTATTCAACAAAGAATTATAAGTTTTTGGGCCCGTATCGTATCTGGTAAACAAACAAAATCATCGTTTTTACTGCATGAATTAATGTTACACGACTCTTCTGTTAATGGATATAGTTATAAATGGATAAAAATGGTCGAAGATATATTTAACCAGCTAGGCATGACAAATGTTTGGATGTCACGGAACTTTTCATCCGTAAAAATACTTCTTAATCAAGTAAAATTAAGACCAAACGACCAGTATTTACAACAATGGAATACAAACATAACTTTATCATCAAAAGGTAAAACGTACACTATATTTAAGGAAAACCTTAGATTAGAAAAATATCTTATTATATTACCACAAACATGTTGGACTATATTACTCAAATTTAGAACATCTAATCACTACTTACCAATCGAAACAGGACGCTGGAACAACACCCCAGTGGAAGATCGAACGTGCACATTATGTAACAATAATGATATTGGAGACGAATTTCACTATTTATTCACATGGACTTATTTCACTAACTCCCGTAAAAATTTGCTTAAGCCATATTATTATAATAAACCAAGTACGCTGAAATTTAAACAACTAATGACGAATAGCAAAATAAGTGTTCTCAAGAAATTATGTAAATTAATAAAAGAAATTATTAATAAATGCAGTAAACCCTAAAATATATGTATATGAATTATGTACAATGTCTTATTACTACCCAAGTATACATGTATATATGTGTGCGCATGTCTGATTAGCACATTTGGTAGGAATTACAATAATGTGACATTACATTACTTTATTCTAATTGTATTATATTATTCCTTATTATTCTATTGCATTTGTATTATACTATTGTCTCTATTACTTTATTGCATTTGTATTAATACTATTGTACTATTGTCTCCTGTAAACCCTATCTTGTCACTACAGTTTATATATCATGTTCCTCATATGCCGTTGTGTAACGGCCTGAGCGTAATAAAGTTCTGTTCTGTTCTGTTCTGTTCTGACAAATATCAATTAAGGGATTAATTAACAGCTTTGTTCTTTAAATAACTGGAGCAAACACGTGTACTCTCTTTATTCTGAGCTCGATTGTTACAAAGTTAGATTAGCTTACGAATTTGATTGAGCTCCTTTTCATAGCTTACATGTACGTCTCACGATTACCGCAATGAACGGCAAAGCAACTAGGAATTTAATTCATTGTTTCAATTGCTTGAACCCTTTTTTCTTCTTGTTTTGTTTTTTATCCTGGCAAAGTTTATTTAACAAAATAAAGAGTAACCAAGAGTAAAATTGTTTAGTTTGGTTTGGTGGAAATATTGTTTTATTTTAGTATTTATTTCGGACATGTCGGAACATCCAGTGAAATGCCGCCATGCTGAATTATCGCTTGATGATAAACTTGTGTACCTGGGTTTTTTTTTGGAGGGGGGGCAGATTTATTAGTTACTATATCAATAGAGAACACCAACCAACAAACGGTTTACCTCAATACTGAAAACTCTGTAAACCGGATACCCCTCAAAACCGGACTTTTTCCTTGGTCCCATGGCTGTCCGGTTTTGAGGGTTTCACTGTATTTATATTGGGTACATAATTCCCCTGCCTGCCATTAAACAAGTGGATATCATCAAAACTGAATTGCATTATGCGATTTTTGTTTTCGTAATTGAATAAATGAACTAAAGGCCATAAGTCAAAAAAAAAAATGTTTTGTTGAATGATACCACTGGAGCACATTGCTTTATTAATCATCGGCTATTGGATGTCAAACATTTGGTAATTCTGAATATTAAAGAGAGAGGAAACCCGCTACATTTTTCCATTAGTAGTAAGATATCTTTTATATGCAAAATCAAAGAGGATAGCACATGCCACGGTCCTTGATACCAGTCGTGGTGCACTAGTTTGAACGAGAAATAGCGCAATGAGCTCATCGAAGGGGATCGATCCCAGACCGACCGGGCATCAAGCGAACATTTTGACACTGGGTTACGAGTACGTCTCACTTTCTCAAGAAACAGAGACCAAAGTTACAAAATGATTCCAGTATCTTGTCTTTTTCAAACCACCAGAGCACATTGACTGACAGCGTGTAACAATTCTGGCACATACTCTTCAAAGGAAACACGCAACATTGTTGGGGGGTTTTCTATTACCAGCTAGGGACAGCACATACCATTATATGATAATGACAGTCGTGTAACAAATTCTGGTATACAATAATTAATTATGGTATATAATAATAGCAATAATACATAAGTGGGTATAATTGACAGCGTGTAACAATTCTGGCACATACTCTTCAAAGGAAACACGCAACATTGTTGGTGGGTTTTCTATTACCAGCTAGGGACAGCACATACCATTATATGATAATGACAGTCGTGTGACAAATCTTGGATAGCAAAATTCCAATGGTCAGAACAGAACAAAACTTTATTTTTCTCAGAACAACAAACGATGATACGATGATACACTTGAGGTGGTTTACAAATTATATTTATATATATTAACAGCTGCAGTGTACTATGAACAAATTATGGTATACAATAATTAATTATGGTATATAATAATAGCAATAATACATAAGTGGGTATAATTTTTATATAAGTCAGCAGTGTACTCTAGACGTGTCCCAAATATACTCGGTTGTTTTTCTCGTCCAAGCCAGTGCCCCACGACTGGTATATCAAAGGCCGTGGTATGTATTGTCCTGTATATGCAAAAGTTCACCTGAAAGATTCATTGTTGCTTTCTCGCTAGCAGTAGCCTATGTGACAGCAGCGGGTTTTCTGTAATTTTCGTTTTAGACTAAATGTCGAAATAACAATACGTTAGACACTACATTGCCGAGGTGTCATTGAACAAACATATATTTTCCTTTCCCACTTGTCTCAGGAAAAACAGCAGCAACAACAGAATGAATGAACGAAATAACGCACGAACGAACGAACGAACGGACGGACGAAAGAACGAACGAAAGAACGAACGAACGAATGAACGAACGACTGAATGAACGAAAGAATGAATGTTTAACGACACCCCAGCACAAAAAAATACACATCGGTCATTGGATGTCTAACAAAGGTATGAAAAAGAATATGATTATTTATATTAAAGGGACATTCCCGAGTTTGCTGCATTGTAAGATGTTTCCAACTAATAAAATATGTCTATGATTAAACTTGCATATTAAATATATTTTCTTTTATAGAATATCAGTGTCTGTATATTCAATATGTTTCTGGTCGTCTTAATATTTGTAAGAAGCCCAAACTGAATTTTGTCTTCAAATAATTTCGTACGTAGGAAAAAATCTTTTTTTAGGAATAAAATAAAATTTAACCTAGTACAAATAATAGAACGATCAGAAGCACGTTTAATATACAGCCACTAATATTTTATGCAGAAAAATATATTTGATATGTGATTACAATCGTTAAAAAGTCTCTGTTAGTTGATAACATCTTTAAAATAGCAGCAAACTCAGGAATGTCCCTTTAAAAATAAAAATATATGTTAAAGGGACATTCCTGAGTTTGCTGCATTGTAAGATATTTCCGACTAATAAAATATTTCTACGATTAAGCTTAAATGTTAAATAGATTTTCTTGTTTAAAATATCAGTGTCTGTATATTCAATGTGTTTCAGATCGTCTTAATATTTGTAACAAGCCCAAACTTGATTTTGTCTTCAAATAATTTCGTACGTACGAAAAAATATATTTTAAGAAATAAAACGAAATTTAACCCAGTACAAATATTAGAACGATCAGAAACATGTTTAATATACAGCCACTAATATTTTATGCAGGAAAATATATTTGATATTTAATTACAATCGTTAAAAAGTCTCTGTTAGTCGATAACATCTTAAACATTGCAGCAAACTCAGAAATGTCCCTTTAAACCAAAGTGTAAAGAGCTGTGGGGAAAAATACAATACAACATTTGTTTTTAAATTTGTAGAAATGAAAATGTTTTAAAAACTTTAAAATTAATTCTGGATAGAATTTAATAGATTTCAAAATAATAGCAACAGCATCACCAGCAATCCAAATGATTATGTACTTTACAAAGATGACAATATGTTATTTTGCTAACGTCTCACTTACTGGCGTAGCCAGTGAGGGGAGGGGGCATTGTGACTATGCCGCCCATAACTTCAGGCACACACACACACACACACACACACACACACACACACACACAATTCTGAATTAAATATATTATTGGTAGTGAATCTTAAGATAGAGATGAATTTTACTTGTAGAATTCAGTATTGGAATTTAGGACATCTAGGGTTTTGTTTTTTTAATTTGTCGGAGGGGCATACCCCACGAACCCCCTAGAAACGTTCATTTGCATTCTCGATCTCAGTCATAACAACCCCCCCCCCCCACACACACACACACACACACCATCCACCCACCCGAATGTATACTTGCTTTTCGGCCGTGCCTGTACTTGTTTTATATTTTTCTGTCACGATTCATAGACGCTATTGGGAGCTGGTACCAGGATGCGAACCCATTACCTACCAGCCGAAAGGCAGATGGCTCAAACACTATACTACACGTGCCTATATTTAATAAGGATGTACGCAAAGAAAGATAATTTAAATGCTTGAAGAGTTACATCCCTTTATTTGAGCATCACATGACATGCCTACCCCCCTCCCCCCCCCCCCCCCCATGTTACTGGCTATCCAGACATGCTCGAAACCTTCGTGGTATATGAGTATGATAAAAGTATCCGCTCCGCTCCCTGTTACTCGAATGTTCAATAGTTATAAACAGAAAATGGCACCCACGGCAAGCGTGTTTTAACCACGGTTGGATAAAAGCACGTTCAACAGTCGTGATAATTCGAGACAGTGAGATCCGAAACCGTCTTGCGCCTCATAGGTTACTCGTACGGTGTAGCATCAACAAGCCATAGTCTGCTTTTAGTTTTCAAAACATGTTTTTCATATATAATTTTTGTTTGTGTCAACATAGGGAAAAAAAGAGATGATGTTCTGTGAAATTAAATAACATTCTGTCAAGAATTTTATTATTTTAGGATGCTGTGGTGTACTTCCATGTTAGTCCTAAAATATACTGCAATCACAGGACAGGAGAGAGAGAGAGAGAGAGAGAGAGAGAGAGAGAGAGAGAGAGAGAGAGAGAGAGAGAGAGAGAGAGAGAGAGAGAGAGAGAGAGAGAGGCGCGCACGCACACACACACACACACACACACACACACACACACACACACACCTCTCCTCCGACCCCAGTCCTATTCATGCCCACAATTTAATTTTTGATGGAAAATAATGTTATTTGTACTGTTTGTCCTTTTAAGAACATCGTTGATCCCTCCAATGCAGCTGGGTTTTTTTATAAAACAAAAGTGCTCAAATGATTTATGGTGGAATTTTAATGAATATTTATCTATATATGGGGTATTTCAAGCTCTGACTGTGAAAAAGTTTCATCGGTGACAGTACATTTTTGTTATCTCATATCGATGTATTCACCCATCATTACAATCTGTGCAAAAATGATAACATTGTAAAGTAAATAGTAAATGTTTTAAAAAGTTACTTTTTCCTTTAGTTCCAATGTACATAAAACTTGGTTTAAGTAGTGAATATATGTGCTTGCGTTTGCTGGGTGTCATTTTAAGCAACACAACTAATGCTCTCTTTGTTGCATTACAGAAACGTTTTAAGTTAAATATGGTTAACGGATATAAAACATGATTAATTCGACTACACACGCAAAACAGGAAACGTCATAGTGATTCATACACCAGTTCACTTTATATCCCGTGGATAAAAAAAATTGTACGATTACCTATGATTTTGTGGGGGATATTGTAGTAATATAAGGACATTTTTATAATATGTGAAAATTTCAAGAGGGTATAATGGCTTAAATTTTGATGTATTGAACTCGTTTGAGAAATGTTTTATACCCCTCGCTCTCGATCGAAGTTGATAGACAAATATATTTCCTTTTTTTTTTTTGTGTGTGTGTGGGGGGGGGGGGGGGGGGGTAGAAACATTAGTGTTCGTGTTTTTTCTTTGGCAATTTGGAAGTTAAAAGTTAAAGATTGTTTTGTTTAACGACACCACTAGAGCACATTGATTTAAGTATCATTGGATATTGAATGTCAAACATTTGATCATGCTGACAGTCTTAGAGTGAAAGTGAAAAACCGCAGGCCCGTATGCAGAAATGCAGGGGGGGGGGGGGTAATTGACGGAGTTGCTAGGGGATCCGGGGGCATGCACCCCCGAAATTTTTGTATATCTAGAATGCAGGAGATGCATTTTTCTGCATTCTGGGAAGTAAATTTGAAATATTTCTTCATACAGTTCACATCGTCGGACTATTTTTATATTTTTTACACATCCACGGACGGACCTCGGCAGATTATAGGGGGTGCGTACGCACCCATCGCACAATCCCCCACACACCCCCACCCCCACACACCCGCGTACGGGCCTGAACCGCTACATATTTTCTCGTTAGTAGCGAGGGATCTTTTATTTGTACCATCCCACAAACAGGATATCACATACCACAGCCTTTGAAATACCAGCCGTGGTAGTTTGGAGAAAATTGTTTTTCTTAAGAGATAGAACTTGTTACAGTACTGGGTTTTTTAAATCATTATTCTTTAGCAGTTTAGAGAAAATCGTTTAACTCTCAGCAATCATTTCGATATGTCATTTAATAAACCCCCACCCCACCCTATATTCGTTACAAACTATTCCACGTTCGAACCAATCAAATCCCGCTAAATGCACCAATACTAGCTCGTCGCATTCCATTGGCTGACTGAAATCTGACTGGCTTTTGGAAAACTCTTTTTCTTTTCTTTTTTTCAGCACCAGGTACATTTGTTCCCGCCTTTCGTGTATGACGTCACATCAAAGAACGATAAGCCAGACGATAGGACACACCCTAAAGCGCCGACACTTTCACCGACATACAGGTGATCGAGATTCGGATCAGTCACCTGACCTCTCTTGACGTGCTTCTTCTTCCCATTCGTTGTTTTCTGCGCGAACAGCGACTGAACTAGATTTTTGCTAGACCTACTGAACCTTTTCACAAGACGTTTCTTTATTTTCGTCTTCTTCATTGCCTTGCTGTTTTTGCTGAGGTAGTCTCCAATTTTGGCCAGCAGTTCTTCCTTCCGCGTCGATTCTGCGCTCACCTCAATGTCTAGCTTGGTTTGGACTTGTTTTTGTAGCCGATTGGTCAATGTTTTATCCAGGTAGCATAGCGACGTTACTTCCGGTGACGTATGCCCACCATCTGTTTCTGTATTCTGAAGAAAACAAAATCAATGATATCATGTTTTTTTCAAGAGACTGCCTTCAGTTATCTGCCATTATATAAGATAGATCTGTGTAGGCTAATATTATCCTTTAATTACGATCAATATTGCATACATATTTTTAGAAAGAATAAGATATTATATAAGATCCAGTATGTGTTTGGGTCCCGTTTTACGAAGCTACCTTAGTTCTAAAATCACCTTGGGCTAGCGTAGCGGCCGTAACATTCTGCAATTCGCAGGGGTCTAGGCTGTGGTTAACAAATGTCTAAAGGGTTCAAGTCATGTTGCCCGGGTAAAATGTATTTAAAAAGAAAAAGAACAAAAAAAAAAAAAAAAAAAAATATATATATATAGAGAGAGAGAGAGAGAGAGAGAGAGAGAGAGAGAGAGAGAGAGAGAGAGAGAGAGAGACAGAGAGAGAAGGAGAGACAGACAGACAGAGAGAGGGTGGGGGGGGGGAGAGGCAGAGAGGCAAGGCAGGGGTAAGGCCGTGGTATGTGTCATCCTATCAGTGGGACAGTGTAAAAGAACACTGCTAATAGAAAAAGTCCTGTTAGACTAAATGCCACAAGGACAACATCATTTTAATGTTTAATTTCCAGTGGATGATTAATTTCTGGTGTACGTAGCCAGCCAGAGCCCTGAGGAGGTATGGGAGCCGTGGGCACCTTAGTGACACCTCTTTTACGTCACTACCTTTTATATTTATGTCGCGTCATTACTCGTGTACAGACTACTGGAACTGGGAAACTCTTTTTACGTGCCCCTATCCACAAGGGTTCAGGCACGCCCACCCCGGATTCAGCCTCTGACTACGCCAGTGACCGACTCCGGGGCGGGAGTGTACAGACTACTGTGCATGGCCCACGCCCCATCCAATATACGTGCTCCCAAAATCTTATTAATCCCAATGTGATTAATAATAATAAATCAATATATTATGCTTTAATGGTATCGTTAAAAACAAAACCTTTAACTCGTAGTTCAGTGGGTTAATCCGGTAGGGTTCGGAGGGGGGTGGGGGGGGGGGGGGGGGTCGAATGAATATTTATTATTATTTTTATTTTATTTTTGTTTATTTACAGTGAAATATTAGGCTATTCGTGTCCTAGGAAAACGTACACAAAAGGGTCCAATCTATTCATATTCAAAATCTCCCCCTCCCCCTCCCTCTCCCCACAACAGACCTAGACCATGCTTCGGCACATTCCAGTAATTACATATTAATAGCTGGGAACAATGAGTCTCAGCCCCTATTTCTAATCTTGTTATTAGTTTATCTTTGTGTGATGAGTCTTGTTCAGGCCCTAGAACCGGGGTTTGGTGGCTGTGCCCCCACTCCATGACAAAACTAAGGATTCTGTTTTGTCCTATTCTATATAAATAAAGGAAATATATGGCTTATCACAAACACACACACACACACACACACACACGCACGCACGATTATGGAGGCTGGTAACCCTCTAGAGGTTGTGCCCCCCCCCCCCCCACCCCCCCTCCTCCAGATGTCGTTCCTCCTCCGGGCTTGGTGGCGGGACGTAGCCCAGTGGTACAGCGTTCGCTCGATGCGCGGTCGGTGTGGGATCGATCCCCGTCGGTGAGCCCATTTCTCGTTCCAGCCAGTGCAACACGATTGGTATACCAAATGCCGTGGTATGTACTACCCTGTCTGTGGGATGGTGCATATAAAAGATCACTTTCTGCTAATCGGAAAGAGTAGCCCATGAAGTGGCGACAGCGGGTTTCCTCTCTCAATATCTGTGTGGTCCGTAACCATATATCTGACGCCTTATAACAGTAAATAAAATGTGTTGAGTGTGTCGTTAAATAAAACATGTCTTTCTTTCCTACGGGCCTCTTTATCAACGCCACCGAACTAATTTGTATTAACAAATCTTTAAGAACTGCGCAAACAAAAGGTATTTGCTGCGTTAACAGACTTTTCCTTGAGTCCTGCTGCATTTAATCATCTCTTTAGTACCAGAGTAATAAGTACTAACGGTGTTTACACTTCATTTGGTTCTTTTGTCTTGAGTGATTCGCGTACCATCCGTTCGGCAATATTGTATTCCTCTACAACTAAAGGTTGAAAATCTTAATTAAAGACATTATGTCTAGTTAATCAATACAGATAATCGATACTGTAGGCTTCAAGTACTGGAACATCAATAGCGCATGACCACGGTGTAATTATTGTACTGACGGAGCCTATATGCGTATAGTGTAGTAGAGCTGTGACATATAGTAGTAAAATAGTAAACACATGTGATACTAACATGTCACTTTTCATGCAGTTAGGCCATCTGTGTAGAGTAACACTTGATATAGGACCAACCTGACAGTGGCTCCTTATTGGCCAGGGCTTCGTTCCACGAAGCGACCTTAGCGCTAAGATCAGCTTAAGTGCATAAGGTTGTTATGCACTTAAGGTGAGCTTAGGGCTAAGTTCGCTTCGTTGAACGGGGCCCTGGTGATGTCACAATTCAAAATGGCCGCCAATTAACTGTTTCTTACTCTGTTTGTATCGCATTTAAAAGAGCAAGCTACAGAATATTGGCTCCAATGACAATGTAATTACTATTTATATGTTGCTGTTATATATTGATCATTATTTTTGAAAACAAAATGAATATACTGAACAAAAAAAGAAATGCGTCTAATAACAAATACCCTGCATTAGCCCAGTGGTCAAGAAACAGATATTAATAAAACTTGGTACATATGATCTGTATCATTGTGGGGTCAATTTATAATCAGGACATAAAAACATTATTATCTCCCCATGGTGGACGCTATTTTAGAATTTTAGAATGGCCGTCATTAGCTTCAGTTTGTATTGAAACTCTTATTCTAGAAGGCACATGGAACTTTTATGCCATAACCTATACTCATGTTTCAAGGAACTATGCATCTAATGCTGCATACAAAAATAAAGTAACTCCTTTAGCAAGTTAGCATTATCTCCTCACAATGTGATCATATGTAATGGGCTGTCTGATGCGGATAAAGACAGTCAACGAATTCCGGCTTTATTGTATCTCTTTGAATTGCAAGGCAACGATATACTGGGGTAGGAATTCCCGTGTCATTATATGCAAATTTGTGTCTTAGGTTACTATTAGACTTTGGACTGTTTAATATTTGGATCACACACCATATTCACCAATGATAACAATGTGCAGGGGATGATATTTCCAGTCTGTTCCTCACTTGCCTCACTGAATGAATGGCTTGACAAAAACATTATTTTCAAACTGTTACAGCAATTTAGCAATGTGTATTACAGAATAAAGTCTCCAAATCAGATCACCATGTTAATAGCAAAATTCCCTTATCGAGTCTTGGGGTAAGAACAGCTTGTGCCCCACTAATTATCCGTGTATCAATATCAAGTGCAGTACTAGGGAACAAGGCAAATGAATTATTAGTTTTAGTTCTTGTGTACTGACTACATATAACAGAAATTTATATTGGGGGGAGCGTAATCGACGGCCCAAAGGGCATTCTGGGAAGTAAATTTGACTATTTTTTTTTTTTTTTACACATCCACGGACGGACCTCGGCAGACTATGGGAGGTGCGTACGCACCCCTCGCACGCCCCCCACCCCCACCCCCTCGCACCCCCAGCCACCCCCCCCCCCCCCCCCACACACACACCCCCCCCACCGCGTACGGGCCTGATTATATAACTGATGATAATCTGTTTTAAACAAATCAGTAAATCATTTCTTGTCAGGGGCGGGACGTAGCCCAGTGGTAAAGCGCCCGCTCGATGCGCAGTCGGTCTGGGATGGATGCCCGTCGGTGGGCCCATTCGGCTATTTCTCCTTCCAGCCAGTGCACCACGATTGGTATATCAAAGGCCGTGGTATGTACTGCCCTGTCTGTGGGATGGTGCATATAAAAGATCTATTGCTGCTAATCGAAAAGAGTAGCCCATGAAGAGGCGACAGCGGGTTTCCTCTCTCAATATGTGTGTGGTCCTTAACCATATGCCATATAACCGTAAATAAAATGTGCTGAGTGCGTCGTTAAATAAAATATTTCCTTCCTTCATTTCTTGTCATCAAATTGTCATGTGCCACATTTGCCAATAGTTTTTTTTAACACGTGTAGTAGTGAGATAAAAACCGATAAGGAAGCTCTAGTGTGTAGTCCTACTTGTTCAACAACGTAATCACATGTACCGACACTTTTATAATAGGGCGGGAGGTAGACCAGCGGTAAAACGCTCGCTTGATGCGTGGTCGTAGTGGGATCGACCCCAGCCGGTGGGCCCATTGGGATATTTCTCGTCCCAGCCAGTGCACCACGACTGGTATAATAAAGGTCCTGGTATGTGCTATCCTGTCTGTGGGAAAGTGCATATAAAATATTCCTTGCTGCATTAGGAAAGATGTAGCGGATTTCCTCTAATGACTACGAGTCAGAATTACCAAATGTTTCACATCCAATAGCCGATGATTGATTAATCAATGTGCTCCAGTGGTGTCGTTAAACAAAACAAACTTCTTCTTTTGTAATAGAATAAGTCGCTGGCAATATGACACATTACAATGTGTAACAAGAGGACATTTTCAAATACATAATTAACATACATGACAAGAACAGGCGTCAACATAGAAGTATCTATAATTAACAGAACACAAGATATGCAAACAAAATAGCTAAAATATGCGGAGAAACGTCAGTTCACAAGACAAGATAATCTTTTAATAAATATAGTCAGGTTTTTTTTAATAATGGTGCATTACATAATGACAGCATACCTTTCATTTTAAAAACGCTAGGATTAATTTTATAATATTGGTTTATATATTTTCTTCTAATGTTTTCAATATTATCATTTTTACAATTAAATAAATAATAGTATTCATCTCCAATATCGGTATTACAAAGTTTGCATATTCTATTTTCTCTAGGAACTTTAAACCATTTACCAGTTTCGATTGGTAATCTTAAACTTGACGTACGCAATTTAATTATCCAGCATCTATTTTGATACGATAATCTCCACAAATAGGTTTCGAAATAAAATTCTGTTTTAAATAATGTATAAAATTGATCCCTAGAAGAGTTTGTAATTTTCACACTTAGTTGAGTACTTAAATTTATCGATTTAAAGGTAAGTTCGTATTATATAAATGGTGTATTATATTTTCATTCTTTCCTTAAATTCGTTGACTGCACCGGCCTCGGTGGCGTCGTGGTAGGCCATCGGTCTACAGGCTGGTAGGTATTGGGTTCGGATCCCAGTCGAGGCATGGGTTTTTTAATCCAGTTACCGACTCCAAACCCTGAGTGAGTGCTCCGCAGGGCTCAATGGGTAGGTGTAAACCACTTGCACCGACCAGTGATCCATAACTGGTTCAACAAAGGTCATGGTTTGTGCTATTCTGCCTGTGGGAAGCACAAATAAAAGATCCCTTGCTGCTAATCGGAAGAGTAGCCCATGTAGTGGCGACAGCGGGTTTCCTCTCAAAATCTGTGTGGTCCTTAACCATATGTCTGACGCCATATAACCGTAAATAAAATGTGTTGAGTGCGTCGTTAAATAAAACATTTCTTTCTTTTTTTTCTTTCGTTGACTGCACTAGTCCACAAATTACACGAACATTTGATCACCACAAACAAACGTGATTTCACAGTAAGCATAAACCTTAATTTGAAATACTTTGGTATCTTGCTATATACATGTAAGCATACTTTCAACAACTCAAAAAAGGTGACTTAGTCGAATATAATTTCAACATTATGCATCTTCAATTTTTCTTTCTTGTAATTTTATTTTGTAAAATATGTATACACGTTTTGGAACCACTGTTCTATCTGCTTTAGATTTCGACATTCGAGATTTTCATTGAAAACGTTTACATATGGCGGCCATCTTTAAATCCAATAAGGCGAATATATTACCTACTTTTTAGATGCACTGATGGATTCGCAGGTCATTAAAACATGAAAAATGTTTTGAAATCATGGTTCTATGTGGCCTTAGAATCCGAGATTTTCAGTACAAATTGTAACAGGGCTGATATATTACGTAATATCTGTTTTTAAATTGACACCACTAAGCAATAGTAGATTTGTGTCACGTTTCAAAAAGTGAACGACTCCATCGATATTTAGGCTTTAGCCATTGGGCTATTGTGTGTGTATATATATGGAGCCTGGCGATCTCGCCCCGTGTCGATCTCGCCCTGGCGAAGTCGCCCCGGGCGAGTTCGCCAGGACTTATTTTCATCGTTAGGCGAAGTTATCATACATATTAGA
The DNA here is from genome assembly GCF_016097555.1 of Gigantopelta aegis. NCBI lineage: Eukaryota > Metazoa > Mollusca > Gastropoda > Neomphalida > Peltospiridae > Gigantopelta > Gigantopelta aegis. Next base: position 6,628,976 of record NC_054709.1, on the reverse strand, counting down.
CTTGCTAGAAGACATATATTACAACATATATTATAGTATATATCTACTGTCATTATCAGCATGTTTTTGTGCCAAAATTACAGGGTTATACCACTTATACTACTAGTTTTGTGTTGGGACACGCTGTGGCGAGATCGCCATATTTACGTCCGTGTTGCATGTCTGTTTAGCGAAGTCGCCAGTACATTATAACTCAACAATATTCAAGTTACAAGCTGTTATATGTTTACTTCATTAAGTAAAAACATGTGCAGTAGTCATGGTTTGATTTTCTTGTTGTAAAATGTAATACATTGGTAGTTTACATTTCTGACGATTTCACTTGCAAGCCGGGGCGAGATCGCCAGGATTTTTCTTGTTTACGTTTACAGTTTATTATAATAAATACACGTAAAGTACACATTTATGGTTTGTTTCATCATGTAATGTAATATTTTTTAAGTTTACATTTCTTATTATTTCACTTTTTCAGGCTGTGGCGAGATCGCCAGGATTTTCTCAGTGTAGCATTTTTATGTTTCCCGGGCGACTTCGCTAGGGCGAGATCGACACGGGGCGAGATCACCATACTTTATATATATATATATATATATATATTTTTTTATTTTTTTTTTATTTTTTTTTGCTAAGCATATTCATATTTATTTCAAGAATAATTATTAATATATAACAGCAGGACATAAATAGTAACATTATTGTCCGAAATGTGTCATTGGAGCTAATATTTTATAACTTATATTTTTAAATGTGATACAAACTGAGTAAGAAATAGTTAATTGGCGGCCATTTTGATTGACCCCCCTCCCTGAATTAAACGAAAATGCCCGTATTTGGATAACAACATTTATTTATACTGGCATTACGGATAAACAGCTCTATAGGGTTGTAAACTAATAAATACGTAGGTTTACATGGATTACAACTAATATTGCAGGTTACGTAGCTTGATGGAAATTCATATATAGTGTAAAGGTGTCAGCCCAGCTCACTTTGCCCGTCTATCTCTATCATTTTTGAACGAATTTGAATATTTGCTTCAGTAGTAAAATTAAAATTTCCGGAAAAGTCAAAAATTTATATTCATTACCTGTAGATCATGTGAGGTATTTCCGAGAAGTGACGTCACATCTAATGAAATAACATCAGACTGTGTAACATCCATTTGAGATCCCGTGATATCAACGCAGCTAACATCTGGAGTTATCTCCCTATAATCAAAATGGTTGTGCTGTTTTGGTGTGCTGGTCCACTTTTTGACTTCAAAGGTCATTGTCACGGGTAACATCTGCAAGCAGCTGCAGGGTCATCTGTTTCTAGACATACATGCATGTTTGGTGCAATGAACATAATGAATCACACTCGCAGACAAAATGACACTTTGATTGACGTGTGTCATGTGTTACGTCACCTTGAATGAAAGTTAATTAGATGAACAAACATAAGCCCCAGAGACACGGATTATAGCGGCATACAATTGGGCTGGCGTTGGAAGTCGTAACAGAACATTGTTGATCTATTTACTAGTAAATTAGATGCAAATTGGAAGTACGTCTCATATTGCCTCCAGACAGAATTTAACTTAAGTTTCGTCTGGCTGCACAACATACATGTACCTGATAAAGACCACTGTTTACCTGGGTTCGTTTTATTAGTTTTAAATTTATACACACACACGCACGCACGCACGCACACACACACACACACACACACACACATATACATACATGCATGCATATATACACACACACACACACAAACCGACACATTAAAAACAACTTTGTTTTGTTTAACGATACCACTAGAGCACATTGATTTATTAATCATCGGCTATTGGATGTCAAACATTTGGTAATTTTTACATATAATCTTAGAGAGGAAACCCGCTACATTTTCCCATTAGTATTAACGGATCGTTTGTTTGCACCATCCCACAGCCAGGGTAGCACATACCACGGCCTTTGATATACCACTGGCTTACGTCCTGCCTTTAAACACGCAACAAAAAACAAAGCAAAACAGACATGTATATATAAATGTATGTATACTTTCCCACAGACAGGCCATTACTCACACGGCCTTTGATATACCAGTCGCGGAACACTGACTAGGACAGAAAACAACACACACACACACACACACACACACACACACACACACACACACACACACATACATACAGACAGAGAGAGAGAGAGACACAGAGAGAGACAGAGAGACAGAGAGAGAGAGAGGGGGGAGAGGAGAGGGGGGGGGAACAAATGATTTAGAAACAAATAAATAAACAACAAACAAAACAAATAAAAAATAATTAAATTCATATATTCTAAATTTAAATCTAATCTATATATATTTTTTCTTAAATGTCTCGTAGGCTTATATATTTCATACGTTACTCATCAGCAGTTGTGATAAAGTTTGTTGATGATACTTTCAGCTTATAAATAATGTTACTTGTAAGACGAAAACAAGGACAGAGTTCAGATACATTATATAGATTTATGTCCATGTTATTAAGTTGGTGATACATTGGGGTCTTTGGCCGATATGCTGGCCACGCTGCACTGTTTGCGACAGTCGTGTGCCAGCTTATTTAGGAAGCATTTCAGAAAAACACAGTGAAATGACCACACTGATTGCGGTTCCGTTAAACCAAATCAATTGCTATTGACATTTATGTCACAATTTTTAAAATAAAAACTGACGTATTATCCACTTATGTCTGTACAAGCATGTTTCTGGGGAAGATCAGTTATAAAAGTTCGTTTTGTTTAACGACACCACTAGAGCACATTGATATATTCATCATCGGCTGGCTATTGAATGTCAATTGTTTATGGTAATTTTGACATATAGTCTTAGAGAGAAAACCCGCTACATTTTTCCATTAGTAACAAGGGATCTTTTATATGCACCATCCAACAGACAGGATAGCACAATCCACGGTCTTTGATATACCAGTCGTGGTGCAGTGGCTGGAACGAGAAATAACCCAATGGGCCCACCGAAGGGGATCGATCCCAGACCGACCGCGCATCAAGTGAGCGTATTACCACTAGGCTACGTCATGCCCCACCCAAGTCGTAACGTATTATACAAAATGAGAGACGTAATTGCCAATCATCTCTTCGCAAAACAACAACAACGACAGCATTAAGACAATATATAGCAGTATGGATTAATTCGAGACATTTTCCCCATTAGCAGAAATAAATATTTTATGTATAATTTCCCACAGACAGGCCATTACATACAAGGCCTTTGATATACCAGTCGCGGAGCACTGGTTGGGATAGAAAACAACACTTCTGTATCAAACATTGTCGTCTTGATGCTATTGCATTAGATAATTATATATTATAATATATATATATATATATATATATATATATATATATATATATATATATATATATATTATTTATTTATTTAAGGATTGTCTGTTGTTTCTTTTACGTTCATCGGGGTATAATTCCAATCTCTAAAAATCCCTTTATTATAAACCCTTGGATTGGTTAAATTCGTATCACGTGATGATAAAAACTGGCATTCATAGCACCATGAATCTCAGTTTAGCACTGTTTTTGGCTATATAGCCGGAACTACTTTATGAATTATGTCAACAAAGGAATCCCCGAGGAATTTCCTTGAGATTCTATTTTTAGACATCAAACAGTAATCGTCTGCCGTCAAACTTGTAAACATCTAAAACATCTTCACATATAAATTATACCATACAAAATAGGTCGCTTCAGACATTTTTTATTAAAGGTTAAAAGTTATTGAAATTACTTACGTTACATGTTTATAGTGAATTCAAAATCCCACAGCTAAAAATCTATTTTGTCGATCTAAAAAAAGTGTATAATTCCAATGGAATTTGGTCTTTTACAAAAGCGATTTCAAAAACAAAATTCAGTCAGTTCATGCCAACCATTAGCAGTAACGCGGATTCAACGGCATTGTAGTATGACGTACACGGTACACAACACATAGCCACTGCGATCCAATCTTTAAACGACTCGGGTTTTGAAACTAGGCATATCATGTACATGTCGGGACACAGGAACGAAGCTTCAATTCGAAGGTACAACAGAGAATGTTCCACTTTCCAAAAACGAAACATCAGCATGGCACTGTCAAATGTCACGAATACTTGTGTCGCACCACTTGAAGTCACACATGCCAAAACCATCCTGTGTTGCCACTTCCACAATTACAAGGCCAGTAAACACAGAAACTCGCGACACATCTGTTTCATCCATTTCCGGAAACATTGAAACCACTTTCTCAATGTCAAATCTATCAACACATGGAATTTTCACGCCCTCAAATATTTTATAACTGTAAGTTCAACGTCGTAATTGGTAAATCTGGACAGTAATCAAAAAATGGCGCCCATCCACAGTTCGTAGTTAAATATTCATACACCAACCGCTTCACATATAAATTATACCATACAAAATAGATCGCTTCAGACATTTTTATTACAGGTTAAAAGTTATTAAAATTACTTACGTTATATGTTTCTAGTGAATTCAAAATGTTTCTACTTGGTATTGATATTTAATGCAAAAAATTAATATGAATTGTATTAATGATTGTAACATTGTCATTCTCTCATTCGGCTATTGACGGAAAAAGCCGAAACTACCATAGGCATTCCGCTAATGTTGAGTATGAATTTCGTGTTAATAAAATAGTAAATAGTTGGAAAATAGAGTTCACTTTTTATTTTAAAGAGGTTTACATTAATGACATGGTTATGTGTTTGGAATTATAAGAATTGAACGTGAATATTTTTGAGTTTCATACTAGCATGAAACTCAAACAATTTCACGTTCAATTCTTAAATGAACCAAAAAAATCATCCGCAAACTGTGTGAATAGGCGAAGCCGTTCTCACATAAGTTTGCGGATGATTTTTTTTGTTCATACCCCGATGAACGTAAAAGAAATAACAGACAATACTTATAATTAAATTTGAATGATACATGCTAATAATAACACTAAAACATTATACTTTATTTTGAAATATTTTTTATCCATAAACAATAACGCTCATTAAGACAACTTGCCCATATAAAATGACGTCATCACATATGACGTAATTTTTACGTTCATCGAAAAATGAACAAACTCCTGTTGCTACGTCTGGACCAATCGGATGACGTTACGTTGTAATGAATGTAACAGAAATTTAATTATATATATCGAATAATGGCTCTAGACGCAATAAAGTTCTGTTCTCCGCCATTCTGTTCCACTGACAGGTGTCGATCCAAAGGACCATCACTTCCTTGTCCACAGGGAACAAGAAAAAGATACATTTTGAGAAAGCCGTCGCAAAAGGCACCGAAACACACATAATAGGGCCTACTCCGTGTCTCTGAACTTTGAAACTGTTGTCGACGGGGATGTTTTATTTTACGACGAAATGAACGTATTTTGCGTTGGACATATGATTTATTGATCACACATAATAAGAATTTGGTTTGTTTAACAACGCCACTAGAGCACATTGATTTATAAATCATCGGCTATTGGATGTCAAACATTTGGTAATTTAGTCTTAGAGAGGAAACCCGCTACATTTTCTATTAGTAGCAAGGGATCTTTTATATGCACCATCCCTCAAACAAGGTAGTACATACAACTGCCTTTGATTTACCAGTTGTAGTGAACTGGCTGGAACGAGAAATAGCCCAATGGGCCCACAGACGGAGATCGATCATAGACCGACCGCGCATCAAGAGGAGTGTGCAATTGTCTTACATCTACCCATTGATTCGTTAAAACTCGCTCTCGGTGGGAGCCGGTACCGGGCTGCGAACCCAGTACCTATCAGCCCTTATGTCCGTTGACTTAACCACGACACCGTCTGTTGGCAGGTAAGTGTGGGGCCTATCAAATCGGTAAGAAGTTTAGACATTTCCGCTTTATTCGTTTCAACAGAATGTCAAAGGCCTCCTTAAAGTCTTTCCTCAGTATCCCATAAATCAGCGGATTAACTGCGGACGAAAGAAAGGCGGCGAGGCTAGCAATTAGATAGATGTATCTGGGCAACGAGTTCTCCTTGGACACCGTGACGTTATAGAGTTTTGTGACGCTGAAAGGTGCCATGCAAATGAGGAACATGACGACGACAACCAGTAGACTAATAATCGCCCGGCGACTCACGCTGTAGTTTTCAGTCGTCGAAAGGTGGACGTTTACATCGCAGCTGCTCTTCTGACAGGCCAGTCTAAGCACTCGACCGTAGCAGACGACGAGAATCATCCCTGGAATGAGGAAGCTCGTCACGAAAGAAATAATGACGTAATAGACCGCTTGATGCTGCTGCTTGTACCACTGGATAGCGCAGACGACCTCCCAGTAGTTGTATTCAATCCAACGGAAAGCAACGGGAACTACCGAAATACACAGTCCTTGGGTCCACGTGTACACAATGGCGACGAGGACCTTCCTTTTCGTGACATGCCCGGTGTACCGTAACGGATGGAAGATCGCTTGGTATCGGTCGACGCTGATCAGAGAAAGCGTTAGCATGGAGACGACGATGAACAGGTAGTTGGCCATGCAAATGAAGTCGCACCACGGTTGACCAAACGGCCAGTGGTCAGCTACCAGGGACACAAAACTGCTGCCCATGACAAACACTGAAGAGCCGAGATCCACGAATGAGAGGTTGACGAGGAACAGGTTGCAGGGTTCGTCACGGAGCTTGTCACACTTAAATATAGCAGCTATGACCACCAGGTTCCCAAAGAAAGCCAGCAGACATATTGATAGTTGCACAACTCCAATGACGGCTATATCCCACCTCGTTCGCGCCAGAAAGGACGAGTCCGTTACGTTTAGCGAGTCATTTGTTGTCAGATTCATGATGGCGCTGAACTCATGGGAGTTCATTTGACCTTTCAGAGCAGTGTTTCCCTGTTCTTTAGTTGTTGTTTTTTTGTTTTTTTTTTTTTTTGGGGGGGGGGGGGGGGTTTGTAGTGGGTTTGGTTTTGTTTCTTGTTTTTGTTTTAAGTGGCTTTTTGGGGGCTTTTTTGTTTGGTTTCTTTTTTTTTCTTCTAATTATGAGATTCTGTTCTTTCACATGACATATTGTGCTGTACACATCTATATGACCTTTCCACTATAAACCGATTTACGTCGAACCCTTGTCCTCTAAAAGTTTGCTTCTTAGTGGCCAATTCTTTTAAGTTATTAAGATTGTTTTCCACTCGTTAATTCGCATTATATTACGTGTGCTTAATTTGCCACTACTATAAACTGCTTCCGTTTATGTTTTGTTCTTTACTCCAGTTCCTTGCTGGTGTTTTTGAGAGTTGGTTACTCCAATTCCTTACTTATTTTAAGACTGGGGAGAACTCCAATTCCTGAATTATTTTAAGCGTTGATGCATCTCCAGTTTTGTACTAATGCTTAAAGAATGAATCCATTTATCCATTTATCCAGTTTAACGTTCAAGGAGTGAAGAACTTTGTTGATATATCTCTACTGCTGGAGAATAAAGAAAAATCCAGTTTGAAGTTAACTCTAGTTCCTTGCTGCTGTTTCTAGAGTGGGGGAATCTCCAATTCCTTACTTATTTTCAGCGTGGAGGCAACTCCAGTTTCTTACTAATACTTTAAGAGCAAAGGTGAATCCAGTTTGAAAAGAACTCTAGTATCTTACTGGTGTTTTAAGTGGAGGCAACTCCAGTTTCTTACTAACACTTAAAGAATAACGGTAAATCAAATTATCCAGTTTAACGTTCAAGGAGTGACGACGTTCGCTGATCTATTATATGTCTATTGCTTGAGTTGCATACACAATGCACCAGAAATATCACCTTTCACAAAGCATCTTCAACACATATTTTTATACGGTATCCAATCTCCAATCAAGAAATAGATCATATCGTTAGTCATAATTAATTCATCTGTATATTCGTCACATCGTTGTGTGTGATCTTCTGGATGTTTCTGAAAACGAATGGAAAGAAAATTATAACAAAAAAACGCCAATAAAAATGTTATATTCTTGGAACAAAAACGAAAAGAAAGATAAAGCCTATTTGCTTAACGATTTGTACTTCGGTTATTACGTGTCTGACGATTGGCTATTTCGACAATTCATGGGTGTCGAAAGGGGTAGGAGGGTGAGGGGTAGGTCAATCTTATTGGCTCCAAAACTAAACAAAACATTGAGAAGCCAACGAAACATTTGAAAGCGATCTAAATATGGATTTGAATGAATATATTTGTTTTTCACTCAGACTGTACACATAATGTAGCTCATATTTATCTATGTGCGTAGACACCAGGCGCGGATGCAGGATTTCTGAGAAGGGGTGTCCAAATGTGATAACTGATCGCTGACAGTTTAGTTATGGTTGGTTTTCAAAAAAGGGGGGGGGGGGGGGCATGTCCGGACTCCTGGACCCCCCTGGATCCCTACTGGACACTGTTTTAATATGACTGGAGTTGATTATTTAACATTTTAAATTGTTTTATACCAATTATGTATGAACAGATATTAACATAGTTATTTGCAGTTTCCCATAGACAATGATGCACCATTTATGAATCACTGGTTGGGCAGGTCAAAAAACAACAAACAAACAAAAAACAAAAAGAAACAAAACATCACACCTAAGCGTATTACCACTGAATTGCATTTGCTGGACAAGCATAGATTTAATTTCAGATAACTCATATTGGTAAACAGCTGTCGCCGTAAATGCAATACAATATTATACTACACAAATTGAGTCATGCGCCCGAGAGATGGAAGAGTTATTAAAAACAAGCTATATAATTATGCTGTTCTACTATTTTCAGACCAGTGTTAGATACATATATATATATATTTTTAACCACACCACTAGAGCATACTGAATTATTAATAATCGGCTATTGGATGTCAATAATTTGGTAATATTGACAAATGCTAGTACTAGTTTTCTCCTAGAGAAAACCGCAAATGCTTTCATTAGTAGTAGCGTTAGGGTTAGGCTTAGTCTTTAGAGCCTTTGACATGGAGGGGTACAGGTCGAACACTTTCTGGGATCTTTTATATACATCATCTCACAGACAGGATAGCACACACCACAGCCTTTCTTGTGCCATCGTGCTGCAATGGTGGAAATGCGAAATAGCCCAATGGGCTCTCCGACGGGGATCGATCCTTGACCAACCGCTCATCAGTCGAGCGCTCTACCACTGGGCTATATATAAATGCACTATTTAAAAAGTTGCTACATATACTTCAGGCACTGATTGTTCTGGGTATGACTTTCTTTTGACACTGTCACGTACAAAGAACACTATAAATATTTATAATCAATGGCGTTAGGGTTAAGGTTAGTGACAGTGCCAAAGGAAAGTCCTTCCTTTTTCTCTTGCCATAAATGTAGATGAGGTTTGATATTTTCTCCTCCTCAGTTTGCATTATGATATTTCCCTGACGTCCACATGCATATTGAGGTGTGACATTCTATCCTCCTCCACATATTAAAGTGTTATATGTCACCCTTCTCCACATTTTGAAGTGTGATATGTCACCCTCGTCCATATATTGAGGTGTGATATTTCACCGCCCTCAACATTTTTTAATGCTATATTTTACACTCCACATGTTGAAGTCTGCGATTTCTCCCTCCTTCACATTTTCAGGTGCGAAATGTCACCCTCGTCCATATTTTTAGGCGTGTTATGTTTCCACCTAATCCACATTTTGAGGGGTGCTGCTATTCACAATACCCCACAAACCAAAACATAAAAACCGCACAAAATAAAAACAAAATAAAATAACTATTCAGTAATATTGTTAACGACTCCCAAAACCTTCTGCTAGTTTACGTTACGGAACAAGTGCTCCCCCTGCATAGATATCCACTCGAAAACCACATCTGTGTTTAAGAAAATTGTGTTGTTGTGTTTTCTCTCTCTCTCTCCGAAAGGACAGCTTTTTAAAGAGATAGTATGGCGTCGTTTTCTAATCAAACACGTAGTTATCCTTCCGCATAGATACACCCACTCGGAAATCAGTTTACAGCTTATCGGAAAATCACTTTTGCTCACGGCGTTTTACAGATGTGATAGGTCATCATTACTGCCAGCTCTATGCACAGTTGTGTTTCTGAACCCAAGCCGACATCATCAGGTCTACATATGTAATATAAATAAAGAAAGAAAGAAATGTTTTATTTAACGACGCACTCAACACATTTTATTTACGGTTATATGGCGTCAGACATATGGTTAAGGACCATACAGATTTTGAGAGGAAACCCGCTGTCGCCACTACATGGGCTACTCTTTCCGATTAGCAGCAAGGGATCTTTTATTTGCGCTTCCCACAGGCGGGATAGCACAAACCATGGCCTTTGTTGAACCAGTTATGGATCACTGGTCGGTGCAAGTGGTTTACACCTACCCATTGAGCCTTGCGGAGCATTCACTCAGGGTTTGGAGTCGGTATCTGGATTAAAAATCCCATGCCTCGACTGGGATCCGAACCCAGTACCTACCAGCCTGTAGACCGATGGCCTAACCACGACACCACCGATGCTGGTACAAGAAGAAGAAAAAAAGATATACTTACTTACAATAGTGTCTCTTTCTCCTTTTCCCTTGTTTCGTCTATATTTGAGTATTTGTATGTAATCAGTCGAATTCTGTAGGCATAACTGAATTATACAAATGTAACCAGGTTATAGTTATTACTGGAAAGCATGCTGCATACGCCAATTACCCTAGTTTTTTTCTCTTTTTTCTTTCTTTTTTAAAGGGACATTCCTGAGTTTGCTGCACTTTTTAAGATGTTATCGACAACACAGAGACTATTTAACGATTGTAATTACATATCAAATATATTTTTCTACATAAAATATTAGTTCCTGTATATTAAACGTGTTTCTGATCGTTCTACTATTTGTACTAGGTTAAATTTCATTTTATTTCCTAAAATATATTTTTTTCGTACGTACGAAATTATTTGGAGACAAAATCCAATTTGGGCTTCTTGCAAATATCAAGACGACCTGATATTCTAAACAAGAAAATATATTTAATATGTAAGTTTAAGCGTAGAAATATTTTATTAGTCGGAAACATCTTACAATGCAGCAAACTCAGGAATGTCCCTTTAATATTTAGGTGGGTTTTTTTCGTACGATCCATCCTCTCCCTGAATATTGGAACTGAGGTGGCATTTTAAAATGTGCAGCCCCTCCCTAGAAAAATCCCGCACCCGCTCCTGATCCCATACATAAATATTAGATACTGATATTCTAAACAAGAAAATATATTTAATATGCAAGTTTAATCGTAGAAATATTTTATTTTTCGGAAACAGTTTATAATGCAGAAAACTCGGGAATGTCCCTTTAAATAGGGTAGTTTTTTTGTTTTGTTTTTTTTGTTTTTTTTCTTCAATTTTTAAAATTAAATTGTTTATTTCTTCTTTAATCTTAATCAGTTCTCTTCTGTCCCTGGAAAAAGAAAAAGAAATAGTTTTTCAAATCTGATGCATTCGCTCTCAAAATGTTAATATTCCTGAAAGTGTCAGCTTAATATATTTACACGATTCTCATTTTAATGTCATTTTAATCAGTATGTTTTAAAATCATGTCTAGACATTGTAGTGGTATAGAGAGAGAACATCATCTCGGCCACTCCGCCTCCTTAATGTCAGTTTACTTCTGACGTCCCTATGACAAATATCATCCACTGAACATTAATTTCTTAATTATATAAAAAGCAACAAACAAAAACAAAACAGCACGATTTTAAAAGCACAGTAATGTAGAGTGTCTTTAGTAAATACTTACATAGAAGTGTTCTTTTGAGGCCTTCAAAAAGCCTTCATTACAGGGTAAGTGTTGGCGGCAGTGGGGGTTGTGGCGACGGTATGGGGGAGGGGGGGGGGGTGACGGTGGTAGTGGAGGTGGTGGTGCTGATGGCGGTAGTGGTGGTGGCCGCTGTTGCATAAAATTCGTCACTGGAAATATACAAATATTACTTAAAAGTACAAGCATTGATCAAAACCGTGTATATTGTATAAATAACCTTTTGAACATCGCCATGTGGAACATAAAATATGGTGTAACATAAAAAAAAAAATCAACTATGACGATAGTGAGTTATAACAAAACTCTTACCTCCACTGGTCGATCAGACTGAAAGTCAAATTGATCGATTCTGAGAAAGAAAAGGCATTTATAAGTTTTAACGTGAATGGGATTTTTTAACTGAAATTTAGATGTAAAATTAATTTGTACTGGAACAAAACAATACCGTTTTTAAATGATAAACTTTAAGTGTTGCAGATGCAGTATATGTAAATTATTTAACTAAATGTAACTAAAATAAAATAATGAATACAGTAAGAATTTAACACTTACGCATTATCACCGTGGAAGTCCATGTGTATTAGTAATGTTTTACAATAGCGTGAATATATACCCCCTCGTTGGCACGACCTGTCCCAGTGACCCACCCACGAGGCCACACAATTGGCATAGAAACCTCCAAAACTCCTGAAAAATTACCAAACGAGAAACAATTTCCATAATTTTGGCGCCAATTTTTGTCATCAATACGTTTTCTCTCAGCATTATAGAAAATGAGAAGGAAAGAATGGAATAGCGTTGTTCAATAATAAGTTACACAATCCAACGCAACAACAACACCGTCTCTTGGTGCTAAAATTGCAAAATGATATATTTTTTCACGTGCAATAGTTGCAGGCCAGTACGCAGTGGGGATGCGAGGGGTGCGTACGCCCCCGGATCCCCCTATCAACTCCGACCCTTTGGGACGTCGATTCCGCACCCCCCCCCACCCCCACCCCTACCCCCCATATAAATTTCTGCGTACGGGCCTGAGTTGAACAAAGCATGACAAGTAAATGAATGCAAATCACCAAATCAATTAAATATAGTTTAAAATATAAATAAAAAGACTAGTGTAGTAGCGCACACACATGAAGGATAAGGTTTAAATTCTTAAAATCCATGACCGCCTCGGTAGTTTGAAAGGGCACTTCAGAAAAAGGGGGGTTCGTTCGAACCCTACGAACCCCCCTGGCTACGGGCTTGGGTTATTCTCCATTTCCCATGTGAACTCGTGGAAGCGTGACAAGAAGAAGAATTACCTGAAGGAACCATGTGGGCAGACCTGTGGATTTCGTCGTCATCTTTCAAGGCGACGGAGCCAACATTCGGTTTTGCCACAAGGGTTTCACAGCCATCGCCCATAACAACAAGGTCTATGATTCCTACTTTATCCTCGAGTACCTGATCGACCAGTCGATGTATCCTCAAAAAATCATTTGCAATGGCTCGAAAATCATGTACCTGCAAGTGGAGAGAGGTTTGAACATCAGAATCATAGACAGTTTGAATTATTTTCTACCTTTGAAGCTGGCTGCTTTCCCCAAGGCCTTTGGTTTAAGGGAACTGACGAAGGGATACTTTCCACATGCTTTTAACACCCTAGAACATCAGAATTATCGTGGACCATTTCCAGAACCTAACATGTATGGCGTTAACTACATGGGATCTAAGGACAGAATCAATTTTTTGAAGTGGTATGCTGAACAACAGGGAATGTTCGACTTTCAAAAAGAAATGAAGGAGTACTGTGTCTTTGATGTCGCTGTTCTGCGAGAAGCCTGCTTAAAGTTTCAACAGCTCATGCTGGAAGCCACTGGTGAAAAGCAAATCGACCTTGATATCAAAGCAGTCAGCTACATCAATGGCATCGACCCGTTTGCCGAGTATATCACCATTGCCTCGGTATGTATGGGCATTTTTCAAAGCAAAGTTCTCAAGAAACACCAGCACATCAAACTCACAGATGGACAGAAAATCACAGACTGGATGACGGTCAGAGAGAACGGATCCATCGAGGTCACACAAGATGTGTGACTGATGGAATACGAATTAAGAGATCGTGGGATGACCGTAGCTGAATCGGAAACCGTATCCAGTCCCATTGTTCAGGTTCCAAGTGAGTGGTACATCCGAAAAGATCAGTTTAGCGAAGTGTCCATCCAGTGGTTGAAATGGCTTCAACACCAAACTCAGAACAAGTACCAGATACAGCATGTTCTGAATGGTTGGGAACATCTAGTACCAGGAACTCACTACCGACTGGATGGATATTGTGCTAAAACAAACACAGCCTTCGAGTTCCACGGCTGTTTGTGGCATGGTTGTCGTCAGTGTTTTCCACATGAACGTTCTTCCACCATCCATCCTAGAACCAATCAGTCCATCGATGAACTTTATGCTCTGACGTGTAGAAAGAGAGAAGATCTGAAAGTGAAAGGATACAAGGTCATCGAGATCTGGGAACATCAATTCCACGACCTTCTGAAATCCAACCCAGAACTGTCACAGTTTGTGAACTTGTTGGATCTTCAAGACTGACTAAATCCCAGAGATTCTTTCTTTGGAGGGAGAACGAATGCCAGCACGTTACACTACAAAGCAAAAGAAGGGGAAGAAATCAAATATGTCGATGTTACGTCTCTATACCCTTGGGTCAACCAATATTGTCAGTATCCCGTGGGTCATCCTAAAATCATACACAAGGATTTCAAGCCATTGGATGAATACTTTGGAATCGCCAATGTGAAAGTCATCCCACCGAGAAGACTCTACCATCCTGTTCTGCCTTACCGTTCCAATGGAAAACTCAAGTTCCCCCTATGCAGAAGCTGTTCTGACCAAGAATTACAGACGCCACGCCAACATACTGATGACGAGCGAAGCATCATTGGAACCTGGTGCATTCCCGAAATTCTTAAAGCCGTGGAAAAGAGGTACCAAGTCATCAGAGTCTACGAGGTCTACCATTGGCCTGAAGCAACACAGTATGACCCGGCAACACGCGAGGGTGGTCTCTTTGTCGAGTACATAAACGCCTTTCTCAAATTGAAACAAGAAGCCAGTGGATGGCCCGAATGGTGTGTCACTGAGGAAGCCAAAGACAAATATATTAGACAATACAGAGACAAAGAGGATGTACAGCTTGACAATGAAAATATCGTAAAGAATCCAGGACTTCGTTCGCTGGCTAAACTGTGTCTGGACAGTTTCTGGGGGAAGTATGGTCAACGTCTGAATTTGAAGCAGTCTGTCTTTATTCACGAAAACAATGCAGAAGTCTTCTTCCAGATGTTGGCAGATCCCATCAAAGACGTCATCGATTTTCACGTGCTGACAGAGTCCATTTTGCAGCTCGAATACCAACACAAATCCACCTTCATACCAGAAGACCTAAAAACCAATGTTTTTCTGGCAACGTTCATTACCTGCTGGGCAAGGCTGAAGTTATACAGTGTGCTGGATAAGCTGGGCGAAAATGTGTTGTACTACGACACGGACATCTTTGTGGCCAGACCTGGAAACTATCAACCCGGGAGATTATCTGGGAGATTATCTTGGACAGTTGACTGACGAACTGGATGGTCAGTTTATCACAGAATTTGTCAGTGGAGGTCCCAAAAATTACGGCTACAGAATCAACAAAGGTTCAGAAGTGTGTAAAGTCCCTGAACTATGCCAATGCACAGCTCATTCGCTTTGAAGCTATCCGTGAGATGGTCCTGTCGCCGACCAGAGATGGTACCCTGACCGTGACTAACTCATCGAACATTTCAAGAGAGAAAAGAAAGAGAAAGATTGATAACAAAGTGGAAGAGAAAACCTACAAGATTGTGTACACCAAACGTGTCATTCAAGACAACTTGGACACTCTTCCTTATGGCTATTAAAGTTCATGTCAGTTAAATCAAACTCGGTATGAAACATCAAACTTTTCCCTCCACTTCAGTCTTCACAAAAACATCAAATTTGGCATCAAAAATCAAACTTGGTATATTTCCCTCCACTTCAGTCTCCATAAAAACATCAAACTTGGTATTTTCCCTCCATTCAAACTCTGTATGAAACATCAAACTTGGTATTTATTTCCCAAAATCAAACTCGATATAAAACATTAAACATGGTATTTTCCCTTCACTTCAGTCTCCCTATAAATATCAAATTTGGTATATCTTGTTCGAATCTCTCCGACCTTCAAGTGGTGAACAAGGGGCAACAAGTAATTCTATGTCACTGGCAAACAGGAGAGAAACATCGTAGGACACATGCATGGACTCTGGGTGACACATTTGTATGTTGGAGGGACACATTTGTATGTTAGAGAGACACAGAGGGACATACAGAGAGACACATTTGTATGTTGGAGGGCCACACTCAGGGCCACACCAGGACCACTCAGGGCCACACAGGGCCTCTCAGGGCCACACTCAGGGCCACTCAGGGCTACACTCAGGGCCACTCAAGGCCACACAGGGCCACATCAGGGCCAGATTCAGGATCACACAGGGTCACTCAGGTCCACAATGAGGTCCACACTCAGGTCCACAAAACGCCACACTATAAAATAGTTGTGATTTGCACAGTAGTTTAGTTTGGCAGATACATTTGTCGCTATGGGTCGTGTCAGAAAAGATTGTCCGGTCCCAGGATGTCTGGCCAAGGTTTTGTTGAGAATTCCTAACCATCTGTCTCAAGTACACTATCTAGTTTTGATGGTCGTCTTGCATGGCGCAGGGCACAATCGAGTTCAGCTCTGGTACAGTCACACATGACTGTGAAACAGCCTTTCAGTTTCTCCCATTGTGGTAGAGAAAGGAATATTCCTTTCCTCGATGGTTTCACGAATTTAGTTTCTTCACACCACCACCACTGTCGTACGTCCACACCAGGGATGTTCTTGTCGACGCTGACATGGATGTTGGCACCAAGATGACGTAATAATTTGTCGTCTTTCCCTTGGTTTAATGCTGTTATCGTTTCGTCAATTTGGCTTTTACAGGTGCACAGTTCGATCCACTGCTTTAGACTGAGGGCAATACCTCTCTTGGTGGGGAAAGTTTTCCCCTTGTCACTGTCAAATTTCCTTATGTGAATAGCACTGTCCCCTTTCCATATCTTGGCCACCACATAGACGTTAGTTCCAAGTTCTAGACGACATTTCGTTTCAACACTTGTCGAGCAGGCCATATCAAACGTACATAGATCTGATCTGTAGACTTTTTGGCGAGCGAATGAAAAATTCCAGAAAAATACCTTTTTTTATACTCTTGGGGCTAAGTAAGTAGGTCAGTACCGGGTCAGTAGGACGGGGCCGGGTCAATAGGATGGGGTCGGGTCAGTAGGACGGGTCCAGGCCAGTAGGTCACCGGCCCGTCAGTGGCTAGGTCACCGGGAAGTAGGTCAAGGTCACGGAAAATAGGTCATGACCCTATATAGGCCCTTATACTACTCTGGGTTTTTAATTTTTTTTTTGTTTCTTGTTTATTATTTGGGGGTTTGATGAGAGGTTGTTTTTTTTTTGGTGTGTGTGTATGTGTGTGTGTGTGTGTTTTGTGGCGTTTTTTTGTTTGTTTGTTTGTTTTTTCTTTTTTCTACGATGTTAAACTGAATAACCACGTCAGGATCCAGCGGAAATATAACAGTTTGCAAACGTTTAATGAAAACCGGCTGGATGAACGAGACCATTATCCCTAGCAAATGTTGAGTAGTTTATTTTCCTCTGCAGAACACACCCGTAATGCGGAGAGCACCACAGCGATGTGTTTCAATTGATCCCAGTCGGACCATTAACAGTGTTATTTACGTAATCTAGATATTACGCCATGCTATCAATCCCATTGCTGGCGATTTCTATTAAGCCCACATTATACCAGCAGTTTACTTTTCACTTAATTTATCGTTTTCGTATTAGTAAATGGAATTGCATCACTTTCGATGATCTGGTGTTACTGGAGACAACAAGTTTGTATAAATGTACTTATATTGTTTTCGAGATGCCCACAGAGAATTGGGTACACATTGTGATATTAATTAAAGGTGTACTTTTAAATTAACAGGATGTATTACAGTTCGGAAGGAAGGAAATGTTTTATTTAACGACGCACTCAACACATTTTATTTACGGTTATATGGCGTCAGACATATGGTTAAGGACTACACAAATATTGAGAGGAAATCCGATGTCGCCACTTCACGGGCTACTCTTTTCGACTAGCAGCAACGGATCTTTTATATGCACCATCCCACAGACAGGATAACGCATACCATGGCCTTTGATATACAGTGAAACCTCTCAAGACCGGACCCTCTGTAAACCGGAATTCCCCCAAAACTGTACGTTTAACAGTCCTTTAAAAAAAATTAGAACATAACTTAACCTCTGTAAACGGGATCCCTCTAAAAACCGGACATTTGTCTTTGTTCCAAGTGTGTCCGATTTAGAGGGGTTTCACTATACCAGTTGTGGTGCACTGACCTGAACGAGAAATAGCCCAATGGGCCCACCAACGGGAATCGATCCCAGACCGACCGCGCATCAAGCGAGCGTTTTACCACTGGGATCCGTCCAGGCCCGTACATGATAAATGCACCAATGAAGACCGAACGAACAAACTAATGAACAGACTTTCCAGAAAGAACGAAATCGTCTGCTATTTGGTATCAAACAATGATATATAATTTACAATTTATTATTATTGATATCCAATAAAAGTACGAGCATAAAAACTACCACAAGTTTGTTTTGTTTAACGACACCACTAGAGCACACTGATTTATTAATGATCGGCTATTGGATGTCAACATTTGTTAAGTGACACGCAGTCTTAGAAAGTTTAAGTTTTTTTAGAGAGGAAACTCGGTATATTTTTCCCATTAGGAGCAAGGGATCTTTTATATGCAGCATCCATTAGACAGGATAGCAAATACCACGGTCCTTGATATATCAGTCGCGGTGCACTGGCCGGAACATAAAAAAGTCCAATGGGTCCACCGACGGGGATCGACCCTAGACTCACCGCACATCACGCGAGCGCTTTACTTCCGGGCAACGTCTCGCCAAGGAAATTTCTGTAAAATGTGTGGGGTGGGGGTAGGGTGAGGTGGGGGTCCCCAACCCATAAATGGAAGCCTGATTTGATATGCTTGTAAATATACAAAAAACAAAACAAAACAAAACAGAATCATGGAACTCTGTTGCTGTTTATTATGTTAAAATATATACAATAAATTGGTCCACAATTGAACAAAATTTACAAATAATTGCACTTCCTTTTGTTCGTTTCATAAAATACATATATATATATATATATATATATATATATGCATATGTATACCCACAATTGTATCATCATGTACATACTAAATTGTTTTGTATAAAATGGTACAAAAAGCCCCAGAAACAAATAAGTGTGGAATAAAGTAGATATACCATTGAATAAAATAATAAAACTGTTTGGTTAGTGTTGACAAAACAGCCACGGATCTTTTATATGCACTTTCCTACTTATTCAACTCTTTTTTTTGCGATAGCATTTCAAATTGTTTATGAACTAAATAAACACTTTCTCGGGTCCCCATTACAAACCCTACAACGCCACCTACTTGTTACAGCCTGGTTATAGTCCAAAAGCAAAGGGGGAGGGAGGGGGTGGGTGTGGGGTGGGGGGCGTATATAACCTTAAGGGTTCAAAAGGTCTGAGGGTATCTTTTAATACCCAGATATCTGTAGTTTATGGACATGAGTTTCTTAGTTTCCAAACCTATTACGATTTTAAACAGTTTTTAATAACAGTGTTGAAATCTGTGCCATGAAGGAATTAGGGGTAGGGATAACTAAAATATCTGTAGTTCAGTCAATATACAAGATAGAATAACAAATGACCCTCTATTTTAATGCTACTATAAATTTATTTTTTATTTTAAAAAATATTTTCATTAAGTCAGCAGAGGTCAATAAGTCACCATTTTGGACCGGCGCCTAAATTCTGGTCCATTTTGGTGATAACCTCTCTCTCATTTCAGTAAAATGTGGTTTATCAAATCTTTTAAAACTATTTTTGTATACTTCTGTATACATGGAAGATATATATATATATATGTATACAGTCAAACTTCGATCACTCCACCTTCGATCTCTCGATCTGAAGCGACGGTCCCAGCAATATACGCAAAATGAATGTACCCCAGGCGTCGAAAATGTCAACAGCTGGGTTGGGGTGGGAATGCATAGTTTTCAGAGTTCAGAGGTAGGCAGCGAAGCGCACGCTTCTTACAATATTAAGCGAAATCAACCAGCTGCAATGCTGCAACCAGCTGCAATGCTGCAACCAGCTGCAATGCAGTTTCAAATTTGAACCGTTATATATTAATTTCGAAAAATCGAACTCCCTGAAACTCGAACTATTTCCTCGTCCCCTTCAAGATCGAGTTATCGAAGTTTTACTGTATATAAATAATTGTACGATTACACACTTTTAGATGTATTTAGAGAATAACTAACGAGCTACGAGGAATTATGAATTATCTGTCCCGAGTGAATGAATGTTGTAAACCCGAGCCTTTGGCGAGGGTTTTACAACATTCATTCACGAGGGACAGATAATTCGTAACTCCTAGTAGCGAGTTGGTTATTCTCTTTATTACCCATTGTCAATTTTAACTGATTTTTAATGTAAAAATTCCTCTGCAGTCTACAACAAAGCCATCAGCCATTACGTCATATAATCTTACGCACATTACATGACGTAATGTAAGTGACGTCATAGCATAACGGCGTTCTTTTTACAGCCAAATGTTTACAGTACAAAATAATACGACTGTATTTGCATTTGAAAATAATTATTTTTATATATTACTAAAGCCGCTGCTTATGAAAATATACCATTTCATGTTTACGAAACAAGTGAGTCCATTTGTTTTTGTAAATCTTTGTATATCGTATAACGTATGTGTAATCTGACTCATGAATGGAAACATTATATGAATGAAAGTGAAGTTCCGGCCATGACAAGCAACCAACCAAACATCGTGATTTTTAAGCCAGCCAATCAGTGGCTGTAGAAGCAATCTGCACAATGTGCAGAGATCAACAAATATTACCCCGTATATTTGAGCCCATATGGGTAATAAATGACATTATGTTTCTCCTAACATTAAATATTGGAAATTCTCAAACTTTCACATCACAAAAATCGTACCATTACTATCAGGGTATTCAAAAATACCCTCAAATTTTTTGGACCCTTTCGATTAAATAAACACCCCTCCCCCTTAGCCCTTGGACTATTACTGAATGTTCTATAGTCCTTCCCGCGGGGAACGCCTTTTCTCATTCTATGAAAACTACTACAAGTTATTTATTTCTAAGTCGATTGTTTTTTTAAATTGTACGCAAAAATAGTAGGTTTTTATTTTTATTTTTATTATATCTAAAAAAAAAATCCACTTTTCTTGTATGTCAAACCAAACTGAAATTATATACAAACAAAAAAGAAAAAAAAGAAAAGAAAGAGGATGAACAATCCTATAGATATTGTTTTCGATGTGTGTGTGATTATTTGGTCTGCATTCGTCAGACACCGACATCTCTATATTATATACATTTCACAAATTACATCTGGAATAAGTTAAAACAACCACCCGCAACCCCCCCCCCCCCCCCCCCCAAAAAAAGAAAAGAAAAAAAAAGAAGCCCAAACAAACAAAAAAAACAAAAAAAAAACCCAACCCTAAGAGACAATTCACCCCCAATATAAAATGTTCTAAAAGTTTTACATTCATATCTGAAATTTCACTTTCATTTTCGCAAACTATAACAAATGACAAGTCACAGACTTAGTTTCAGTTTGTGGAATGATTCACATTCTAATTATAAAAAAAAAGATATGTAAAAAAATAAATAAGTATCACATTATTTCTTTGTTAAGTTATAAAAAAAAATATCTAAACTTTTTATTTTGGTCAGTCTTATATTATGATATTTTTAATATGGGATCACCCTGTCCATTACTAAATTAGTCATTTGCTATTTCGTCTAAACTGGCTACAGTATTTATTATTTGGCCAATGAAATGGTCTTTACATCTGCCACTTTTGAATCATTTTCAAGGGAACAGTCTACATAATTATGTGAAAAGTGGCTAAACAAAGTGTGAGCCCTGTTAATAAACAAAAACTGACAGGGTTTCAGACATGAACAAAATCTCACGAGTCAGGTCAGGTCAGGTCACAGTGTTTAACGTGCACATTCAGAGCAAGCTGTTGTAGTGCACGCCTGTCCTGGGCACAGGTGCCGGTCTGGGTCGGCTCCTCCGTCCAGGACTGGACTCGCGAATTCAGCCGTGGAGAATTTCATTGGCCATAGCACTCTCTCTTTTTTTTTGCTGTGGACTATATTAAAATTTGTTTCCATGTCATGGGTTTTTTTCCGTAAACATTTTCTTAATTGCAGGGTTGAATTTCCTAGCGCACCAGAATGTCTACTAATCCATCACCGTACATCACAATAGTATATTGTTACAATAAAACATTAACTCAGCTATTGCTGTTCAAGGGGAGCTATCACTTTGGCTCCCTATTAATACAACATTAACTCAGATCTCGTTGGCTCCCTATCACTCCCCCGAGACTAGATCAAGGAGAGTAATTTTTTGCCTTCCTTAGCACATGAATTAAAAAAAAGAAAAAAGAAACCACTACAAAATGATTAAATATCAATGCACAAAATGTCAATAAATGTATCATTTTCCATAATCTAACTAAGGGGAGCAAATAATCACTCCCCTCAAAAAAAAATTCACGTCGAGGTTTGTTAACTTTAAACGACCATGCAGAGAAATAAAAGCAGTATTATCCCCTCAGCACAAACGTTTGTGTTTAAATACACTATAATTAAATTCCAGTTACATTCATTACCATATAATTACAAAATTTATGCTGTTATATGATTTACTCTAGACTGATTGGACGACGTCGAAGAAACGCTGAATGTTATCCTTCAATAAACCTCAGAAAATGACCTCATTACGTCAAATGGGATGTCATTACGTAAAACAGGTCTACGCGATTTAATACAATTTGTGACTGTTATACATCGATAAATTCACACAACAACAAATTACAAACAATTCGTATATAACGTCATCCTATTGATCCAGCCATAGCAACTGAGTTTGTTTATTCTTCGATGTACGTAAAAATCCACCGTGACTATGATTATTGATAACACATTGTCATGTAATAGAATCTACGGTTACCATGATTAGTAATATTAGTAATAAACAAGTTTCCCATGGGGTCCAATGATCACGGGACACAAAACCCCAAAAAGTGTTTCAAATAAAAAAAATTGAAATCATGTGGCTTGTATTCTGTTAATTCCATATTTGACATTATAACAAACAATTAACAGATCAAATATGAATATTTACATTTCAATTACATTTATTAGAATAAAACGTCATCTCATTGGTCCAGCCGTAGCAACGCGAGCCTTTTCATAGCTCGATATATGTAAAAATGACATCATCAGATAACGTCACTTTATACTGGTGTTTTGTATTATTTTAAAACTAAAAAAACTAAATATAATAAATGAAAATAAAACATGAGCTTTTAGCTTTATTATTAGTAAGTATGTTTTAAATTAGTTATTTATTTTACGTTCATCTGTCTCATAGTTTTAACGGCGGACGGAAAGAAAGCATTTGAAAACAGTTTTGTTCGACAAAAATGTGTGCAGATGATTTGCACTACGTGTATGATGACAATTTATTTCAACAGTAGAACGCAGTAGTTACTAGTTGTAAAGTCAAGAATGTGGGTAGCAGTTTATTTTTCAGTTTGTACATCAGGCACAGTTTGTGACGTTTTTCTCCATTCTGATAAAGGAAATGCGTCAGTTCCCTTATATAATAGCTGATGGGATGTTTCCCGGACAGCACCACAAATTGTACGGAAAGCATCTAATTGGATATTTTCAAGAGAAAATGCCTGATGAATGGTACAATTAGCATAGATAATGTCTGCGTAATTGAATATAGGAAGAATAAATGAGCTGCACCTGTATATTTGTTCTAATGACCTGTATAATCTATATTTAGAAGAACGGAGACAGTTTATTAGTTTACTGATATGGGTTATGTTATGGTTGTCAGCTTACTTGGCCCTAGCTTTTGAACTCATCGGCCTTGGTGGTGTCATGGTTAAGTCGTCGGACATAAGGCTGGTAGGTACTGGGTTCGCAACCCGGTACCGGCTCCGACCCAGAGCGAAGGAAGAAAATGTTTTATTTAACGATGCACTCAACACATTTTATTTACGGTAATATGGCATCAGACATATGGTTAAGAACCACACAGATACTGAGGAAACCTGTTGTTGCCACTTACTGCGCTATTGTTTTCGATTAGCAGCAAGTGATCTTTTATATGCACCATCCCACAGACAGGATAGTACATACCACGGCCTTTGTTACACCAGCTGTGGAGCAATTACTGGGATTGCAGAGCAAGCTGTTATAGTACATGCCTTTCATGGGCGCAAGTTCTGACTATACATCCAGCTCTTCCGTCCAAGAAAGATGATGAATGTCCATAAGTGCAGCTTTAAAGGCATACTGTCACGGATTTAACGACCTTATTTCTCTAAAAATGGATAATAAATAAAAATTACATTAATTGTTGGAAACCAAATCTAGCTATCGCATCACCTTCACTGAAACATGATGGAGTGAAATCCATGTCAACCCTCTCGGGAATTTAGTTTTTGAATTATGGACCATTGCCATAATTCAATAATTTTTACAAAATATCATTAATAAATGGAGTATGGTGCTTATGACGATGGATGAATAAAGTACATTTAGGGACAAATCAAATAATTTTTGTTCAGGTAATACTTGGTTAGACAATTAAATAGGTCAGTGGTCTGGGACAATATGCCTTTAAGCGATCTTTCGTCGATCTAGAACTTACAGTTGTGTGACAAAGTCATCTAAACGTGAAACTTGCTAAGGGGTATTCTCATTACGCGATTAGTCGCACCGACTTGTCGCATGCGATCGAATCGCACTGTTGAGAACACCTAAACTGGAACAACTTTAGTCTTACACGTTCCGATTTTTGTAGGGCCAACAAATCACATGTTACAAGTCGGTTTGACTATTCACATAATGAGGATACCACTTTTATCGCAAAAGTCGACATCATCATCGCTCAAACCCTGCAATTACCCACAGCAATCAGCAATGCCGTGGAGTTTTTAATTCTCCATAACACATTTTTGTTTACCTTGGACTATAATATATATATATATTTTTTCAATGGCATGTTGTTTTTACCGTGGACATTTCCTCAATTACACGGGTTGTTCCTGCAGGGCTAGCTCTGGGTGAAAATAACATTTCGCCAAATTGTTTATTAAACCGCAAAAATCAACAGTTATTTTCTAAAAAAATGTCAGTTATTACATAAAATTATTTCGCCATATTAAAATAAAATTCGCCAATTGCTTTCAAAATTCGCAACTGGCGAATTTGGTTAGTGCCAGAGCTAGCTAGCCCTGTTGCTGCCAAAAAAAAAAATGTAGTACCTATATCCCTCCTTTAGATTTAGTAAAGGCAAGACAACACTAAAGTGTCTCATCTGATGTTAACAAAATGAAGCTCATGACACGCACTTCTTTCCTCCAGGCCAAACCGGGACACGTATTGACAGGCAGCGTTTCTGTGTGTGTGGTATATTCGGAATCCCGCCTTGTAAATATCTTGGAGCAGGCGCAGCGCAAGAACATATCTCTGTTTGCTCGGCTCCTTGTCCGTCAGCTGCGGGTTGTAGACAGAGCACGTCTCGCACGTATGGATCTCGATAAGGAACTGGCGCACGTCATCCAGCTGGTGCTTCCACAGCAGGTCGGGCAGCACCTTCCATTCCCATTCCTCAATGTCTATTTTTAAAATATCCAGCTTAGTCTGCAAGAGAAATACAAAAATTAGGCACTCAATCGGGCAAGATTTCAATGTCTATTTTTAAAATATTCAGCTTAGTCTCCAAGACAAATACAGAAATTAGTCATACAATTGGGCATGATTTCAATGTCTGTTTTTTAAATATTCAGCTAAGTCTGCATGAGAAATACAAAAATTAGTCACTCCAATCGGGCAAGATTTCAAGGTCTATTTTTAAAATATTCAGCTTAGTCTCCAAGATAAATACAGAAATTAGTCATACAATTGGGCATGATTTCAACGTCTATTTTTAAAATATCCAGCTTAGTCTCCAAGACAAATACAGAAATTAGTCATACAATTGGGCATGATTTCAATGTCTATTTTAAAAATATCCAGCTTAGTCTCCAAGACAAATACAGAAATTAAGTCATACAATTGGGCAAGATTTCAATGTCTATTTTTAAAATATCCAGCTTAGCCTGCAAGAGAAATACAAAAATTAGTCACTCAATCGGGCAAGATTTCAAGGTTTATTTTTAAAATATTCAGCTTAGTCTCCAAGACAAATACAGAAATTAGTCATACAATTGGGCATGATTTCAATGTCTGTTTTTTAAATATTCAGCTAAGTCTGCATGAGAAATACAAAAATTAGTCACTCCAATCGGGCAAGATTTCAAGGTCTATTTTTAAAATATTCAGCTTAGTCTCCAAGATAAATACAGAAATTAGTCATACAATTGGGCATGATTTCAACGTCTATTTTTAAAATATCCAGCTTAGTCTCCAAGACAAATACAGAAATTAGTCATACAATTGGGCATGATTTCAATGTCTGTTTTTAAAATATTCAGCTAAGTCTGCAAGAGAGCATCAGAAATTAGTCACTCAGTTGTGCAAGATAATAGAGTCCCTTCCATTCCCATTCTGCAATATCTATTTTTAAAATATCCAGCTTAGTCTGCAAGAGAAAAAAAAAAATTAGGCACTCAATCGGGCAAGATTTCAATGTCTATTTTTAAAATATCCAGCTTAGTCTGCAAGAGAAATACAAAAATTAGTCACTCAATTGTGCAAGATAATATAATATAACCACTTTCTTAATAAACTTTGTTTTGTTTAACGACACCACTAGAGCACATTGATTAATTATCATTAGCTATTGGATGTCAAACATTTGGTAATTCTGACACGTAGTCATCAGAGAAAACCTGCTACACTTTTCCTAATGGGAATCGGAAATTGTTTAACGTGCACATTCAGAGCAAGCTGTTGTAGCGCACGCCCGTCCTGGGCACAAGTACCGTCCACAGCCAGTTCTTCCGTCCAGGACAGGAAAAGGGTTGGGGTGGGTGGAGGAGGGACCGCCTGCACTGGCAGGTGCAAGGGAGCACCTGCAGTCCAACCGTAGCAGGCAACAGGCGGGAGGACTTTTCCTAATGTAGCAAGCGATCTTTTATATGCACTTTCCCATAGACAGGAAAGCACATGTATACCAAAACCTTTGACCAGTTGTGGTACACTGGTTGGAACGAGATAAAACCCAATCAGTTGAATGGATCCACCGAAGTGGTCCGATCCTGTGATGCAAGCACCTAAAGCGAGAACTCAACCGACTGGACTAAATCCCGCCCTTCCACGAAATATGACGTCATCATCTGACAGTGACTGTGAAACACTACTATTTTTAAATGATGTTGATTAAACAGATCACTCAGTGGCCAATGCCAAGACAACTGCCCATTTTAGACCAGACGTGTGCTGTACTGCTTTATCAGTTCGTACAATCACAGAGCAGAGAAATACGATCTGCAACAGAAACTAATGTAACATAACATACTGACCAAATGAAAGTTATGTGCAATATGTGTAATCATGTCGCTTTTACTGTTTTAATGATTTTATTATGCCAGTGTTTCTGCCAGAAAGAAATGTTTGGGTATGGCGCTATGGAACTGAATGCAACCACAGTCAATAGGTGGTATGGGGGACCTCCCCCAGAAGGAAGGAAATGTTTTATTTAACGACGCACTCAACACATTTTATTTACGGTTATATGGCGTCAGACATATGGTTAAGAACCACACACATTTTGAGAGGAAACCCACTGTCGACACTACATGGGCTACTTTTCCAATTAGCAGCAAGGGATCTTTTATTTGAGCTTCCCACAGGCAGGATAGCACAAACCATGGCCTTTGTTGAACCAGTTATGGATCACTGGTCGGTGCAAGTGGTTTACACCTACCCACTGAGCCTTGCGGGGCACTCAGTCAGGGTTTGGAGTCGGTATCTGGATTAAAAATTCCATGCCTCGACTGGGATCCGAACCCAGTACCTACCAGCCTGTAGACCGATGGCCTGCCACGAAGCCGGTCCCCTCCCCGAGAAAGAAAATGGGTTAAGTTTAGGGTAGGGGTTAAGAAAATTGTACAGTAATGATGAGAGTAATTAATTTTGTCAAAAAGTTAACTTAAAAAAGTAAAATTTTGGGTATGGCACAATACCCGTTTTACCCTCTGGCAGAAACGTGTATGCACAAAACACACATGCACCTAAACTATTGGCTAGGAACTGTTATTAACTTATTAACATTGCTATGAGAGAACAAGCAATCTGATTGCACTGATAAAGCAATACATGTCCGCTACGGGGCCCAACAAACATTTCTTATATCTTAAGTTCAAGGGCCATAACTCTGTGTAAAATGGGTAAGTCATCATAAAAGTCAAACTTGATCTGTAACAGTAAAAGAGAAAGCTACACACAAAATTTCAGATCAATATCTTTAAGTATTGCAAAAACAATGTCCACAAAACTAAAGTTCAAGGGTCATAACTCTCCGTCAAAAATGGGTTAATCGCCATACATGTCAAATTTTATCTGTAACTAGACAAAGCAATACACAAAATTTCAGCTCAATATTTTGAAGCACTGTGTAAAAAAAACATCCAGAAACATTTATGTGGGACAGACAGACAGACAGAAGGACGGAGATGAAACCTATAGTCCGCTCCAGTTGGACCAGTAGGAAAAAAAGAAAGAAATGTTTTATTTAACGATGCACTCAACACATTTTATTTATGGTTATACGGCGTCAAACATAAGGTTAAGGACTTCATGGGCTACTCTTTTCGATTAGCAGCAAGGGATCTTTTATATGCACCATCCCACAGACAAGGTAGTACATACCACAGCCTTTGATATACCAGTCGTGGTGCACTGGCTGGAATGAGAAATAGCCCAATGGGCTGGACCAGTAGGGGGCTAATAATAGTGAATATTTCATTCGATACATCTGCTTACTTTCAAGTGTCCCAGCTGTTGTTTTATAGCAGCCAGCGTTTTCATGAGCCAGCCGTCTGGTTGTGACGTTCCGTTGAAGTTGGCCAGCCCAAGCCGGTGGAAGTGAACACCACTGGCACGGCGGTAGTCTTTCTTCTTCATACTGGAGAGAAAAACAAAACAATTCCTTTATCCTTGCTATATAACCCTTTAAAGGGACATTCCTAAGTTTGCTGCCATTTTTAAGATGTTATCAACTAACAGAGACTTTTTAATGATTGTAATTGCATATCAAATATATTTTTCTTCATAAAATATTAGTGGCTGTATATTAAACGTGTTTCTGATCGTTGTAATATTTGTACTAGGTTAAATTTCATTTTATTTCCTAAAACAATTATTTTTTCATATGTACGAAATTATTTGAAGACAAAATCCAGTTTGGGCTTCTTACAAATATTAAGACAATCAGAAACACACTGAATATACAGACACTGATATTCTAAACACAAAAATATATTTAATATGAAAGTTTAATCGTAGAAATATTTTATTAGTCACAAACATCTTACAATGCAGCAAACTCAGGAATGTCCCTTTAAAATCCTCTTTATTGAGGCTTGTTCAGTAGATTTTTACACTTAAAGGTGCTATGTCTAAGTTGCTATAACGTCCATTCCCGCCAAAACTATATTAATTTTTTAAATTAAAATATAAAGTTTATACCTTCAGCTATATGCCTATCAAAAATTACAACCAAATAATTGCATTTACTAGTAAAAAAACCCAGTGTTTTAGGGGTGATCTTGAGAGTATGTCATACACATTAACTAGTGATGTCACTGTTCTATGCGTACACATTCAACACACTAAGGTTTTTTTCATAATTCTTTGCAGACAACTAACAAAAAGACCCAAAGATGAAAGAAAGAAATGTTTTATTTAACAATGCACTCAACACATTTTATTTACGGTTATATGGCATCAGACATATGGTTAAGGACCACACAGATTTTGAGAGGAAACCCGCTGTCGCCACTACATGGGCTACTCTTTTCGAATTAGCAGCAAGGGATCTCTTATTTGCACTTCCCACAGGCAGGATAGCACAAACCATGGCCTTTGTTGAACCAGTTATGGATCACTGGTTGGTGCAAGTGGTTTTACACCTACCCATTGAGCCTTGCAGAGCACTCACTCAGGGTTTGGAGTCGGTATCTGGATTAAAAATCCCATCCCTCGACTGGGATCCGAACCCATTACCTACCAGCCTGTAGACCGATGGCCTAACCACGATGCCACCGAGGCCGGTTCCCAAAGATGATGACCATGCTATATTTAGCCATAAATTATTTGGGAAACACTTCTTGTCATCCAGTACAAAAATTATTATTCTAGAGTTAATTATGGAAAGATTGCGTGGGATCGATTAATTACAAATAAATATGAAAATAATGAAATATTGTAGTTTCAATTTTAACATAGGACCTTTAATGTTAGTTGAATGTAATGTGATACAAAAAGATGGTTCCAGTCAAGCAGTTATTACTGCGGACATAAATATTTACGGACAATAACCACAGCAAGGTCTGCGTAAGCAGAAAATTTCACCAAATTGTCTTAGAAGTTTTAAGAAATTGCAGAAACCCAGTTATTTGTTATCAAAATATTGAATGTTACAGTAACATAAAATTATTTCACCAAATTGAAATGTAATTTGCAAATTGTTTTTAAAATTCTAATCTGACAAAAATTTTGAGTGTCAGAGCTAGGGAAGATAACAATGAAATTTATTCTTTCATTTCATTTTAACTTATTTTCGTCCTTATATCCAATTAAGGTTCAAGCACGCTGTCCTGGGCACACACCTCAGCTATATGGGATGTCTGTCCAGGACAGTGGGTTAGTTGTTAGCTGTTAGAGGTTAAGACGTTAGTGAGAAAGAAGAGGGTGTAGTGGTCTTATACCACTGAGTCGTTAAAACTCGCTCTTGGTAATAGCCGGTACCAGGCTGTGAACCCTGTACCTACCAGCCTTATGCCCACAACACCACCTTTATTCTTTCATTGTACCATTCAGTACACTCAACTCTAGGGGGAGATAATGACATTGTAATGACTTCACTGTAACTATAGGTATAATTATACCCAGGGGAGATAACAACAGAAAGAAAGAAAGAAAGAAGTGTTTTATTTAACGACGCACTCAACACATTTTATTTACGGTTATATGGCGTCAGACATATGGTTAAGGACCACACAGATTTTTTTAGAGGAAACCTCATAGGCTACTCTTTTACGACAGGCAGCAAGGGATCTTTTATTTGAGCTTCCCACAGGCAGGATAGCACAAACCATGGCCTTTGTTGAACCAGTTATGGATCACTGGTCGGTGCAAGTGGTTTACACCTACCCATTGAGCCTTGCGGGGCACTCACTCAGGGTTTGGAGTCGGTATCTGGATTAAAAATCCCATGCCTCGACTGGGATCCGAACCCAGTACCTACCAGCCTGTAGACCGATGGCCTAACCACTATGCCACCGAGGCCGGTAGATAACAACAGTTCACTGTCACTACCACCATACCTGGGATCAAACGAGTGAACTTCACAGCCAATCTTCTTCGAGATAGCATCATCAAAACTGAAATCTTCACCAATACTGAAAAAAATTAAACGAATAATAATTAAAATGTTACACATGTACATTGTGCTTCTTAACATTTCAAATTAGTTGTTTCCAAGACAACAGTGTTCGACAAATGTTTGTGAAAGTCACTAGCCCTGAATGAAGCTTTGACACGTGGATGCATACAGCTAATACCAGGCAAGATGACATCATTTACCTAAATGACATCATTAACCTCTTACCCAAATGAGTACTGACCCCTTACCTGAATTAGTACACGAGACAACTGACCTCTTACCCGAATGAGTACACGAGACAATTGACCCCTTACCCGAATGAGTACACAAGGCAATTGACCTCTTACATGAATGAATACACGAGACAATTGACCTCTTACCAGTGATAGAAATAAGCAGAATTTTTCATTTGTCTACCAGACAAGTGCATCGGGAAATCTACTTGTCCAGCAATATTTTCACTTGTCCAAATAAATGTTTTGGTTTATTCAAGTACAATGACCATATTTTTGATTTCTCAAAATTAAAACTCCATTGAAAATGTTTACTTGTCCACTGGACAACCATTGAGGTACATTTTGCTTGTCCGAGCAGATTTTCACTTGTCAGGACTAACGGACAAGTGCTTATTTCGAACACTGCTTACCCGAATGAGTACACGAGACATGGCTTCTTTGGAATGTATTTGTCGTCCGCACACACGTCCCACCCTCCGTCGGTCACTTTACCAAACCGCTGCTGATCCAGACACTCGATCTGCTTACTGTCAACATAGCTACAAACACACACAAAGAAAGGAAGGAATGTTTAACGACACAGTAGCTCATTTTACAACCCTCTACACAGCGACCGATTTTGGTCACATATTTTTGGCAACTAAAAAATTTCATATTATCAATACTCTTCAAAAAAAGTAGGAGAACTCTAATAATAATTTACAATTGCCAAAATTGTAAGGTATATTAGATGTGGGAAATGGTTATATGGTAATAGTGAATAAATTGGGCAAACATTACAACTAGTAGTTCAATATTACAGTAGGTTTTATGACCACCAAAGATCGTGAAGGACGATTGGGGTCAGAGTGAAATTTGACGTTTTTTTATCAGTAAATCAAAAATTCAAACAATAAAAATGACTAAAAACAAAACAATAACAACTGTATGATCAACAGAATGAAAAAGATTGACAGAAATAATGTTCCACAGTGATTAATGGACCTTCATGGAAATTGTAAAAATCCAGAATGACACTCCATGCATGTGTACAGAAGCAACTGCATGATGCACGTGCAAACTATGGAATCGTTCGGTGTGTTGATAAACAGACCTGAACGTTCTTTACCAGGATGTCAGTGGTTAAAAAGTATGTTTGGTCTAATAGTTGATATTAACATTAATATTTCAGGTTCACCTACCTTTTTTGAAGAGCATATATAAAAAATACAAGTATGCGAAATCTGGCTCCTAGGTGGAAAAGTTAACATGGAGGCCTGTTGTAGACCAAAATAATGTTTTAATAAAAAAGGAAACTATGATTACTTTTTAAACTTGATCAATCTGAGTGAGTGTCTTGTAACATGGCAGACTTATGATCAATCCTGTTGTAGTTTATGAATAAAATATCAGCCTTCACAATTCAGAAATTGACCTCAGAAAAAAGCTAATGTTAAGACAAGTCAGGGCTTGCAGCATTTTTTTTACAAAATCCACTAGCCATGGGATCAGTGATATTAAAATTTTACTAGCCATGATTAAAAATTCACTAGCCCTACTTTACTTAGTTAATACAATTTTACTAATAGTAATAATCAGATATGTTACCTAAAGAGGGAGACAGCGATTAAGAACACTAAGACTGGTGGTGTTGGGGGCAGGATATTCATACATTGTGTATTTACAAAACAGACTTAAATGCAGCATTTGACAACAGCATTTTTTTTCTACTAGCCATTGGACATGGCAATAGCAGTCATTTACTAGGCCAACATTGAATATCAGTAGCCATCTGAGTGAGGCTACCATAAACTAGAAGCTCAGCAAAAGTAATTCACTTCAGCTAAATACATCTTACCTCAGCAATTTAAATTACACTGCTTTTTATGTCACCGTGCTATGACAGAGATTCATCCAGGACTTTCGCCTATTTTTCATAACTGATGGGATTGGGAAAATTAGCACAAGCAGGGGCGGATCCAGAAAATCCATTTGGTGGGGGGGCCCAATGACATGAGGTGAAATGCCAAGGGAACTTTGGAGGGGGATCGTAAAAAAAAATGAAAATATATAATAAAATATATAACTGTCGCAAATTTAGGGGGGGGGGGGGGGGGGCCCCCTAGATCCACCTCTGACAAGTTGGGATATGTTTTCAGGCAATGGGAACCCATACACATATATGTATGTGTACGTCATGTGCAGTAAATCATCACTTACTTGTGGTAGAGATATGATAGCTCTGCGTGTCCGAGACTCGACAGCTTTTTTGGGGACACTGTTAAGAGTCTTTCTGAAGGAGACATCTTCAGTGTGTGTGTTTTAACCTGGAAAACAATTGAGACATTCAATCTCAACAACATAAAGACTGTGCCTATATATACAAGTATATCACTTTTTCTGTAGGTGAAATCTTCTTTGTGTGTTTTAACCTGGAAAACAATTGAGACATTCAATCTCAACAACATAAAGACTGTGCCTATATATACAAGTATATCACTTTTTCTGTAGGTGAAATCTTCTGTGTGTGCGTTTTAACCTGGAAAACAATTGAGACATTCAATCTCAACAACATAAAGACTGTGCCTATATATACAAGTATATCACTTTTTCTGTAGGTGAAATCTTCTGTGTGTGGGGGCGGGATGCAGCCCAGTGGTAGAGCGCTCGCTTGATGCACGATCAGTTTAGGATCGATCCCCAACAGTGAGCCCACGACTGCTATATCAAAGGTCGGTGTATGTGCTATCCTATCTGTGGGATGGTGCATATAAAACTTTTTCTGATACCTTCTTTGTGTGCATTTTAACCTGTGAAACAATTGGAAAAATCTTAGCGGGTTTCCTCTGATCTTCGTGTGTGTGTAACCGGAAAACCCTTCGTGTAATAGAGACATTCAATCTCAACAACATAAAGAATGTGATCACTTTTTCTGTAGGAGAAATCTTCTGTGTGTGTGTTTTAGGGGGCGGGAACCTGCAGCCCAGTGGTAGAGCGCTCGCTACATGTCAAAATTGCCAAATTTTTTACATCCAATAGCCGATAATTAATTAATCAGTGTGCTCCAGTGGTGTCATTAAACAAAACAAACTTTTTTTTGTATGGATTTTAACCTTGAAAATCAGGGTTACAGAAATGAAATATATTCAACTAGCCCATCAGGTCAGAATGAACTAAAATTTACTACCCCGCCAGAATTTCTTCTAGTCTGCCAGCCTATAGAACAATATATTATTGTTTTACAATGAGGCTAAATTGGAACCACTACTAAAACAGAACCATTTTTGTTGGCGAAAACGGAATCGATTTGGATATAACGGCACCTCAATGTATTGGTAAAGACGGTATGGTTTTAAATAAAAACATTTTAGCTATAAAGGCATTTCAATGTATTGACTTCACTTATATATACAAGCATTATTATTATTATTATTATTATATCACTGTTTAAGTAAGACAAAACATCTTTGTGTGGGATTTAACATGTCAAACAACTGAGACATTTAAATCATAACTTACAAACTTTGTCTTCATATAGAGAGATTATTATACGAGCTTGTGTGACATACTGATTTTACGAAACGAGTGCCAGGATTATTGTACTGCATGAGCAAGCGTGAGGGTAATATATGAATCCTGACACAAGTTTCCTAAAATCAGTATGACTCACACACAAGTGAATTAATTTCTTTATTATTGTTGTTATCTTTTATGAATAACAAGGGCTATCTGAATATATTTCAACCACAACTAGGAGACAATATAATGACATCATACATGTATTACACATTAACAGTCTGAGCTAGGACTCGGGAAGCAAAATTACGTCATTACACTTGTTATTACATACATGTGTGTGCTTCGTATGGTTTTTATTAAGTTTGTTACATGGCAGGGTTTCTGCCAGAGGGTAAAATGGGTATGACGCCATACTCAGATTTTTTAGCAGATTAAAAAAAAAAAAAGTTAACCTTCTGACAAAATTAATTACTCTTATCATTAATGTATGATTTTCTTGACCCTAACCCTAAACGTAACCCATTTTCTTTCTGGGGGAGGCCTCCCATACCCGCTGATTCCATAATACCATACCCAAATATTTCTTTCCTGCAGAAACACTGCATGGAACCACATGGATAATAAACACATACAGTATATCAGCCTTTCAAAGAGAGTGTGAGAGGATGCGTTCTAACACCATACAGCTGGCGCGTGTGGCAGAGGTCGGTTTCGGGGGTCGAAGCCCCACCTGCTTAAGCATATACACATATTTAGTTTTTTACTAGAGAAGCATGTTTCAACACACACACATACCCAACCCTATAAACTTTGCTCAGTCTCCTCATTATAATTACCATTGCGTGAAGGATTTACTTTGTTTACTGGAACCAGACATGATTATTTACATAGAGGATTCGTCACGAGTATTTTTTAATATGGAAAAATATCAACTGAGTCTATGTTAATCGGTATTTGTCGAGGCTCTGCCGAGACAAATACCGATTAACTAGACGAGGTTGATATTTTACATATTAAAAAAAACAAGTAGCGAATTCTATTTATCCTATAACACTTCTAAAATAACATTCTAATTACTTTTTTAGTAAATCACAATACTAAAGTCTCCGCCATCGATAATATGACGTCATCATGATTAGCACAGATTAGTTTGAAGTCACGCATTTAAAACAAATCTTTGAAAACGTTACGTTCAGGTACACGGGTCTTGTTGGCTTGTAAGCAAATGACCCATCCACAGCAACAAACTACCTAGAGACCTTGCAGATTTGCATACCATTATTAACCGGGTTAATAAAATAAATTATCACATGGGTTTATGACATGGATATCATGGGTAAGTTATAGGATAAATACATTTATATCCCAAATTATTATTAAACATTTCTTTTAGCACTATTAAGGGTAAATTGGGTTTTTAAAAAGAACTTTCGAATTTTTTCCAACTCAAAATTCTACGACTTTCCAGGATTTCCATGACCTGTAAGAAAAGCCAGTAAAATTCAGCAGTTTTACACCTTCTGCAATGATTTGTAATGCTACATACGGTCACTACCCCATCTAAAATTACACCACACTCAACAATACAACCCCTCACAATCTGCCTGTCATAATGACATAAGTTGGCCATTGTTATTTCTTTCTGTTTGTATTTCTGCTGGTTTGGTTTAAATATAAACATTAGATAGAAATCTGTTGAGAACAAAATAACAAGGATTGGCTGCATTTGACTTAGGTTCTGGTATGTGTTATCCTGTCTGTGGGATGGTGCATATAAAGATCCCTTGCTACTAACAGAAAAATGTAGCCATGGGCGTATGACTCGGGGGGGGGGGGGGGGGCAACTGTACCCCCAAATTCGGGCCAAACAGTGGGAAAAATTCGGGCAGTTTTTATCTGGGTAAAATTTCGGGCAAATCAACCCCTCCAGCCCCCCTAAATCAAAGAGTCCCCATACGCCCATGAATGTAGCGGGTTTCCTCTCTTAAGACTATATGTCAAAATTACCAAATGTTTCACATGCAATAGGCGATGATTAATAAATTAATGTGCTTTGACTGAGGTTCATAAATAAAAAATAAGATAGTTGTTTTAAAAACATTACCTAACTGTCAATAGCACCTCCTCTCTCCCCCCCCCCCATAGCATTGCGTTACACATCACATAATACCCACTTCCCCCTACAGCGTTATATATAATTGTTGACAGTCTCCAATATTTTGCAGAGACAGATTTAGTGGGGGCCCTAGGGGCCCACCCCCCCCCCCCATAATTTTTGCGATAGCTATATTATTATTATATATATATACTCTTCAAAAAAAGAAACGCAAAAGGGTACAAATGGGTTACAACTCCGATTTTATGTTTCCTACTGGTTCATGCTTTGTGAATATAAGGTCATTGCATGTCCCAAACACATTCCCACGGTTACATTCGATAAAACGCAGCTACTGTACAATAAAGTTCCAAAATGTGAATATTCGCAAAAACGCAGCCACGTGCAAACCATGTCACCACTGCACGTGCAACATGAACACCGACAGTATAAAAGTGCAGGGTGTTCGCTTGCCTGGCCTCTGTATCTGGCCGACAGTTGACAATCCAGGACATGCCACGTCTCAGTGAACCGCAGAGAAACAATGCCATCGGCCGACTAGACGCAGGCGAATCCAGAACTGCCATTGCCAGGGCATTCCATGTGTCCCCAAGCACCATCTCCAGACTGTGGGACCGTTACCAGCAACATGGATCAACACATGACCTCCCTAGATCCGGTCGACCACGGGTCATTACCCCCGGGCAGGACCGCTACATCCGGGTACGCCACCTTCGGGAACGATTGACTACTGCCACCTCCACAGCCGCAGCAATACCAGGTTTGCGCAGGATATCCGACCAGACCGTACGGAACCGAACGTCCAGTTCGAGGTGTCATCTTAACACCACAACACCGTCGACTCCGACTGCAGTGGTGCCAGATTCATCGACAATGGCCTCAACTGCGATGGAGACAGGTGTGGTTCAGTGACGAGTCCCGATTTCTGCTCCGACGTCATGATGGAAGATGTCGCGTGTATAGGCGTCGTGGTGAACGTTATGCGGCAAACTGCGTGCAGGAAGTGGACAGATTCGGCGGGGGTAGTGTCATGGTGTGGGCAGCCATCTCACACACTGGCAGAACTGACCTGGTCCACGTGCAGGGCAACCTGAATGCACAGGGCTACATTGACCAGATCCTCCGGCCACACATCGTTCCAGTTATGGCCAACGCCAAAGCAGTGTTCCAACATGACAACGCCAGGCCTCACACAGCACGTCTCACAACGGCTTTCCTACAGAACAACAACATTAATGTCCTTCCTTGGCCATCGATATCACCGGATTTGAACCCAATTGAGCATCTATGGGACGAGTTGGACCGACGCCTCCGACAGCGACAACCACAGCCCCAGACCCTGCCCGAGCTGGCAGCAGCCTTGCAGGCCGAGTGGGCCACCATCCCCCGGGACGTCATCCGTACTCTGGTTGCTTCAATGGGCAGGCGGTGCCAGGCAGTTGTCAACACACGCGGAGGCCACACCCGGTATTGACTCCAGATGACCTTGACCTTGGTGGTGTGTCCTATCACTTACTCACAATGGACTAGAGTGAATTGTGAACAATCCTGCAACATTTGGTAATTATCGGACTCACCATTCAATAATTAAATCAATTCTCCAAATGTTACGACAATGTGGTTTTGCGTTTCTTCTTTTGAAGAGTATATATACAAATGTATTAATTTTCATTTTTTTTACGATCCCCCTCCAAACCTCCCCCAAAGTTCCCTTGGCATTCCACCTCAAGTCACTGGGCCCCCACTCCTCCAAATGGATTTTCTGGATCCGCCACTGTTTTGACTTGTATTAGTACACAAGCTACAAAGTCCTACCTTGCCAGATCTTGTACGTTTCGATTTGTTTTTCTTCATGGCGATCACATTTCCATTCTTGTCTTTTCTGTTACGGTCAAAATCTGAAATATTAAAATAGATAGGGTTACATATACATACATGTATGAAATTATTGGGAGTTACACGGAAGCGGTATGGCCATGACCGTACCACTTTTTGGGATTGTTCCAATGGAGCGTTTTTTTCTCTTCCTATACTGCTCGCATAGCATAGACTCATCATATACATTGCTTTCATGGCTGTACTAACTTTTAATTGCTTTCGACGCTCCTCATTTAAATCCTTTTTGGGTTATTATAACATTAACTCCCATATCGGAAAGATTCTCCTAATACCCAGGAATCTGATCAATACTGTAGAATACTTTATTTTCGCGATTTAATGAAAATGGGTCAATTCGCGAATCTCCCAACCCCCGTACAGATGTCAATAATTTTGTTTTAAAAACGGAACTTAGTTTTGCTGGTTGTTACGCTAATCTGTAGAACTAAAAACCGAAAACAAACAAAACGAAATTTGAAGGCACAAGCTACTAGTACTCAGTAACTTAAGTTTGATTGAAACAATATTTATTGCCGTCAAAATACTAGTTCAAAACGGTTTGTGATTGGCTAACAGGCCAAAAATAAAAATAAAAGGAAAACAGCATAAAGCTTTTTAGTGTTAGTATTGTTTTATTATCATGTATGTACTTACAATCGTGTTCTTGATTTAAAGTTTTAAACAGCTTTTGTGTTTTGTGATTTGTTCCGTGACAGGAGGGAGCACCGCTTTGTTACTACTAGCCTAGTACATCGGAAACTAATGTGGTATAGTTGAACGAGACTACTTTTTTTTTTTTTTGTCGGTCTTTATAAAAATATAATTTCATTCACACGCGAAAAACGCGAAAATAAAGTATTATACAGTACATGCCCCTGAAATCTGTGTGACTCTTTCATTGGTTACGTAGAAATAAATCCAAAATAACCCATTTCCTTTTTTGCACAACCCAGTATGTAAATCCAAGTAAATGGTGCTCCCAATTTTGCGCAAACAAAAAAAAAAGGTTATAAAATGCAAAATTAGATTTGTGCGAGCAACGCGTGAATGAAGCAATTGTTCTCACAATCTTCCCCGAGGCCTGCAATATATGTATATGTAGGTGGCCAGGGTTTTAGTTTGCACCAAAGTCAAGGCAAAAATATTTGTGCCCTCCCAGGATTTCTGCCAGAGGGTAAAACGGGTATGGCGTCATACTCAAATTTATTTGCAGATTTAATGACTCTTATCATTACTGTATGATTTTCTTAACCCTAAACCTAACCAATTTTCTTTCTGGGAGACAGCAGGTGGATGCAGCATACACATTGTAAATGTTCAATTCTATAGCGCCATAACCAAAAATTTCTTTTTGTCAAAAACCCTGACTCCAAAATTAAGTACAAACATGTTGACATCAAAATATGTTAGCTCAAAATCAGTGAAATGTTAAGCTTTAATTACCTACATTAAAATAATTTGCAATGCATTTCTGAATATCCATAACCAGGGATTCTAGAATTTGTTTTAAATCCACTAGCTATGGGATCAGTGATTTCAAACATTTACTAGCCAGGATTAAAAATTCACTAGCCCTACTTTATATTTACTTAATACAATTTTACTAAATAATAGTAATAATCAGATATGTCAACTAAAGAGGGAGACAGAGATTAAAAAGACTAACACTGGGGGCTGGGGTGGGGTCAGGATATTCATATTTACAAAATAGACTTAACTGCAACATTTGACAAAAACATTTCACTAGCCATCAGGCATGGCAATAGTAGTTATTTACTAGCCCAACATTGAATATCACTAGCCATGAGAGTGGGGCTACCATAATCTAGAAGCCCTGTCTGGCATGGCAATATTAGTTATTTACTAGCCCAACATTGAATATCACTAGCCATGAGTGGGGCTACCATAATCTAGAAGCCCTGTCTGGCATGGCAATAGTAGTTATTTACTAGCCCAACATTGAATATCACTAGCCATGAGAGTGGGGCTACCATAATCTAGAAGCCCTGTCTGGCATGGCAATATTAGTTATTTACTAGCCCAACATTGAATATCACTAGCCATGAGAGTGGGGCTACCATAATCTAGAAGCCCTGTCTGGCATGGCAATAGTAGTTATTTACTAGCCCAACATTGAATATCACTAGCCATGAGAGTGGGGCTACCATAATCTAGAAGCCCTGTCGGGCATGGCAATAGTAGTTATTTACTAGCCCAACATTGAATATCACTAGCCATGGGAGTGGGGCTACCATAATCTAGAAGCCCTGCTAACTCCAGCAGCTGTTAAAGACATTACTGCCCTAACAAAGACCTCACTTCACTTAGAACAAACAGCAAAAATTGCTGCGCACAAATGAGTGACATCTGGATAAAGCCCTGATGGCAACTGGCAATTTATCATTGTTTTCTAAATAAATTGTTGCCAGGTGTAGATCGAGGTACGACATACTTTGACTTACAGGACGTAGCCCAGTGGTAAAGCACTCACCTGATGCACGGTCGGTCTAGGATCGATCCCTGACGGTGGGCCCATTGGGTTATTTCTTGTTCCAGCCAGTGCATGATGACTGGTATATCAAAGGCCATGGTATGTGCTATCCAGTCTGTGGGATGGTGCATATAAAATATCCCTTGCTACTAATGGGAAAATGTAGCAGGTTTCCTCTCTATGACTGTCAAAATAACCATATGTTTGACATCCAGTACAGGGCTAGCTCTGGGTGAGCAAAACAATTCGCCAAATTGTCTATTAAACTTAAAAAATAGCAGAAATTGTCACTTATTTTCTAAAAAAAATTCAATTATATTACATGAAATTATTTCGCCAAACTAAAATAAAATTCGCCAACTGCTTTCAAAATTTGCAATTGGCGAGTTCCAGAGCTAGCCCTGCAGTAGCTGATGATTAATAAATCAATGTGCTCTTGTGGTGTCGTTAAACAAAACAAACCTTTAACCATTACTTACTATGCACGGGGTTGAAAATGGGTTTAACTTTAGGAAGTAATAGTTCCTGTGACTGATCATTGGCCAACACGACTCTGTCAACCGCCATATGGTCGAACACCGAACCCTGTTGAAAAGAAAACAGCAATCTATAAATCATCCGATATCATCATATAGTCGATCTCGCCCCGGCTTGCAAGTGAAATCGTCAGAAATGTAAACTACCAATGTATTACATTTTACAACAAGAAAATCAAAACATGACTACTGCACATGTATTTACTTAATGAAGATAACATTAAACTGCTTGTAACTTGAATATTGTTGAGTTATAATGTACTGGCGACTCGCTAAACAGACATGCAACACGGAAGTAAATATGGCGATCTCGCCACAGCGTGTCCCAACACAAAAATAGTAGTACAAGTGGTATAACCCTGTAGTTTTGGCACAAAAACATGCTGATAATGACAGTAGATATATACTATAATATATGTTGTAATATATGTCTTCTAGCAAGTCTAATATGTATGATAACTTCGCCTAACGATGAAAATAAGTCATGGCGTACTCGCCCGGGGCGACTTCACCAGGGCGAGATCGACATACTTCATATAGTCTGCACACATGGGACAGGATATAGAGATACTGAGCAATCTCAATTTGTGGGCCACTGGACCACAAATGCTTTAACAAAAGTTGCGGTATGTACTATCCTGTCTGTGGGATGGAGTATTAATAAAAGATCACCTGCTTGAAGCCGGTTGCTGCTAACAGAAAAAGAGTAGCTCATGACATGAAGTGGGGAGGGAGGGTGGCATAAGTTTGACCCGTACACCCCTTTCAATGGTTAGGGTTAAATTTAAGGTTAGGTCTTTAGAGCCTTTGATATAGAGTGGTATGGGTCCAAATCTCTCCGAGAGGGCGTCATATATTATAAATATGCACACTTTGTGAACTTTATTTATAATATTTTATGTTTTGCGCTGAATCCGAAATAACATTATACACGGTAACAGATGCTAATAGTGTACTTATAATTCGTACCGCATTCTTAGGCTGTGTATTTCCTCGAGAGAAATACAGGACTGTGAGAAACAATAAACTTAAACAACAAAAATAAATAATAACAGCCTTTGTTCTGAATCGAATCAACCTCATCATAGAAGGCGACGAGTGTTGACATCAGGAACCGAAAACTTCCGCCTCCAACGTGACAAAATTCGTTGGTTCGTAAATTCCTCCTTATAATGTTCAGCACCCTCCTACGATTAGTATCATAGAAGGAAATGTTTTATTTAACGACGGTTATTTACGGTTATATGGCGTCGGTGTTATCATGGAACATTGTCCGATATACTAGTATATGCCGTCAAACTCAATTTAACGACAGATCTATCGGATTACATGGATCCGGAATCACTTATATATAATCACTTTGCGACTGAGAAACTGATCATACGGCTGATGGATACTGGGTTCGCATTCAGTGGCGTAGCGACGCGGTGGATGGGGCAATCCCCCCCATCAAGCATTTTGTCTTCTTTTTACTATATTAGATTTTATAAAATCATACATACATACATACATACATTAATAGTGTGGCCCCCCCCCCCCCCCCCCCCCCCCCCCCCCCCCCCCCCCCCTATATATAATCCACCATTCCTGATACATAGAATAGTACATGAATGGGCGTTAGATATCATTTATCTTACAACGAGTTGTTTCAAAACGTATTCTAACGAGCGAAAGCGAGTTGGATACGTTTTTTAAACAACGAGTTGTAAGA
This sequence comes from Gigantopelta aegis, assembly GCF_016097555.1. Classification (NCBI taxonomy): domain Eukaryota; kingdom Metazoa; phylum Mollusca; class Gastropoda; order Neomphalida; family Peltospiridae; genus Gigantopelta; species Gigantopelta aegis. The sequence goes on along the minus strand of NC_054709.1, from coordinate 6,584,749 downwards.
TAAATGGTATCTAACGAATACGAATATAGTATTCTGTATCTTACATATCCTGACTAAAAAAAAAAAAACCTGTTTTAAAACAAATTTACATGCCTTTTCTAACGAAAACCTATTCACGGCCGTTTCGCTTATAGTTAACTTAATTGTGGGTCACAGACAAGTCACTTTCAGGTTAACTTGTACGTCATGGAGTGATCGATTCGACGTTTCTTTTTCATTTTTTTCATTGGATGGTATGGCACTGGTGACCTGGTTATCGTCTAGGACCAGCCAGTCTCTCTCTCTCTCTCTCTCTCTCTCTCTCTCTCTCTCTCTCTCTCTCTCTCTCTCTCTCTCTCTCTCTCTCTCTCTCTCTCTCTCTCTCTCTCTCTCTCTCCCATCTCTCTCTCTCTCTCTCTCTCTCTCTCTCTCTCTCTCTCTCTCTCTCTCTCTCTCTCTCTCTCTCTCTCTCTCTCTCTCTCTCTCTCTCTCTCTCTCTCTCGCTCTCTCTCTCTCTCTCTCTTTGTGTTTCTCTCTGTCCAAAATAAAAATAACCAACCAACTGACCAAAACTCTATTTGCGTGCCTATATCCACTGAGGGTTCAAGCACGTCTATCCCGATCGCTACCTCCGACAAATGTCGGTTGTATCGATCGGGACAGAATGGGGGGCTGTTATAATATTGAGGGAAATTTAGATTGGTGTACATTTCAAATGGGGGAAAGGAGATTACTTAATATGTTTGCGTCTGTCCAAAAAAAAATATATACATGTATATATATATATTGCACATTGGTTAATTATTGGCGCGTTTTAGCGCGGGCATTTGATCCAAAAAGAAAGAGAAAAAATAATTTAACTTAATTTGGTTATTTACAGTTAAACTTCATTATTAACTATATGCCCTGTAGGTTTTTAAGGTCGGCAAATGATTGAAAACACTCGCAACCCAAGGCCCAGAGGTTAAAAATAACAAAGACACCCGCCGTATACCCCGCAAGTTTGTAAACTCTTTAATGTTTAAGAACCCAGAAACGACTGGAGGGAGACATTCACCCAGGCGCCCTGAGCATTGCTAGTCAGGGGCCTAATTCACAAAGATCTCTTTGGCTCTGCTACACAACAAAGCATCCTCTTTGCAAGTGTTTTAGCATTGCACTGCGATATCGCAAAGTTGCGAGAGTTTAGTGAATTAGGCTCCAGAAGACAGCTTGATTAAAACCTAATATTAAAAATATACACATACTACATTAGTGAAACTATAAACATGCCTGTATTTATGTTAAGATGGGTTAGTAAAAATAAATTAAGCAAGCAACTAAGATGAAAATAATCATTTGTTAGACACCAAATAGCTGTCAACCAGCTATATATATATTTATTTGTAATAGTATTTTATATTGATATTCGGACATAGTGATATAATAATTTTATCTTAATTGAGAGTTTATATTATACATGTGCGCGGAAGTGTGAAAGTTAATGTGTGATTGTAAGGAATGTTTGTATTATATTTTATAGGTTTTTCCAAAAGGCCTACAATAAAACATTGGAACCACAAGAAGTGTTGTCATTACTTCAGCCCCGGGTTACACACACACACACACACACACACACACACACACACACACACACACACACACACACACACACACACACACACACACACACACACACATACATATATATATATATATATATATATATATTTTTTTTTTTTTTTTTTTTTTTTTTTTTTTTGGGGGGGGGGGGGGCAGTCAAATCTGCCTAATCATTTCCCCCACGATACCCAACCCCTCCCTGTGACACTCTCAGACAATTCCCAGGGCTGGTAAAACTAAACGTTTCAATTATGTTTTGCAATTGTTGAATTGGTTTTAGCAATTTATTAGTGCTAAATTTCAACATAAAATTTCGCGCGTGATATCATATCACGTGTTGGATATTTCTGTTTCATGTAAATGTATCGTTGAGTAATTGTCGTTAGAACCACGATTCGATTTAAAACAATTTGTCTGTGTCAGTGCGAAATCGCAGATCAATCAATTTTGACGTTCTGCGATGGTTCATACAACTAGAACCTCCCTTTTATTTCTCCTAATGCATTAATCTGTTAGTTTATAATTAATTGTGAGAGCGTGGGCTAATCAAGTGGAAATACGAGATGTAGAGTGTGTGTGTTAGTGTGTGTGTGTATGTATGTGTGTGTTTGTGTGTGTGCGTGTGTGTATGCATGTATGTGTGTGTGTGTGTGTGTCTGGGTATGTTTGTGTGTGTGTGTTTATGTGTGTATCTCTGTGTGTGTATGTGTGTGCGTGTGTGTGTTTATGTGTATATGTGTGTGTGTGTATGTATGTGTGTGTGTTTGTGTGTGTATGTGTGTGTGTGAGTGTAATGTGTGTATGTATGTACGTGTGTGTGTGTGTAACGTGTGTGTGTAACGTGTGTGTGTGTGTGTATGTTTGTGCGTTTTAGTGTGAGTGTGTGTGTGTGTGTGTGTGTGTGTTACTATGAGTGTGTGTATATGTGTGTGTGAGTGTATGTGTGTATGTATGTGTGTCTGTGCTTGTGTGTGTGTGAGTGCGTGTGCGTGCGTATGTGTGTGCGTGTGTGTGCTTGTGTGTGTATGTGTGTGTGTCTGTATGTGTGTATGTTTGTGTGTGTGCTAGTGTGTGTATGCGTGTGTGTAATATGTGTGTATGTATGTGTGTGTGCGTGTGTGTGTGTGTTAGTGTGAGTGTGTGTGTGTTTTTTCTGTGTGTGTGTGTGTTAGTGTGAGTGTGTGTATATGTGTGTGTGAGTATGTGTGTGTGTATGTGCGAGTGTGTGTGTGTGTGCGTGCGTGTGTGTGTATGTATGTGCGTGTGTGTCTGTGTGTGTGCTTGTGTGTATGTGTGTGTGTCTGTTTGTGTGTGTCTGTTTGTGTGTGTGTGTGTTAGTGTGAGTGTGAGTGTGTTTGTGTGTATATTTGTGTCTGTGTGTATGTGTGTGTGTCTGTGCGAGTGTGTGTGCATGCGCGTGCGTATGTGTGCTTGTGTGTGTGTCTCTGTGTGTGTGTGTGTGTGTGTGTGTGTGAGAGAGTGTGTAAGTGTGTGTGTTAGGAGAGAAATGACCAAGCACTGGCGTAAAAAGCGGGAGGGGTCATGTGCCCCCCACCTTGTAGCAGCAGCAGTGATGGTTTTCATATATTTATACATGTAATTATACAAGTATATATATTTATATGTATATATATATATATGTATGTGTGTCTCTGTGTGTGTGTGTGTGTGTATGTGTATGTGTGTGTCTCTCTGTGTGTGTGTGTGTGTGTGTGTGTGTGTATCTGTGTGTGTGTGTGTGTGTGTGTGTATGTGTGTGTGTGTGCGCGCGCATCCTCCTTTTGCACCTTCCTATACCCGTGCGGCAAGGGAACGACGGGAAGAAGTAGGCTTATGTGTAGGGATTGTAGCAATGGCACGTCTGGACTGGAGATTCTATCCTGGACGGAGGAGCCGGCGAAAGTCGACACCTGCGCCCATGACAGGCGTGTACTACAACAGCTTGCTCTGAAAGTGCACGTTAAAACCTATGACATGACCTGACCTGACTGTGGCGAGCGAAGCTTATAGCAGGGTTGTGTGTGTGGAGGGGGGGGAGGGGAGGGGGGATTGAGTCATTCTACCCATGAAAATATCTCTCTTTTTTTTATCAGGGAGGGGTTTGGACCCCAAAACTCTCCCCCATTGCACACACGCTTGAATTGGTTGTCTGGGCGAGGTGACGATTACCCTGGAATAAGACAGAGCATAATACTATTACCTTTCTCATGACAGAACCGGCTCCAACCAACTAACAACTAACCACCAATCCCTGTACGTGTGACATCGCTCGATGCGCGGTCGGTCTGTGGTTGATCCCCGTCGGTGGGCCAATTGGGCTATTTCTCGTTCCAGCCAGTGCACCACAACTGGTATATCAAAGGCCGTGGTATGTACTACCCTGTATGTGGGATGGTGCATATAAAAACTTCCTTGCTGCTGAAGTGGCGACAGCGGGTTTTCTGTTTCAATATCTGTGTGGTCCTTAAACATATATGTGACGCCATATACCCGTAAATAAAATGTGTTGAGTGCTTCGTTAAATAAAACATTTCCTTCCTTCCTTCCTTCCTGACAGCTCAGATCCCATGCTTATAAACCTTTTAGTCTAGACTCTAGACACTTAAAGAGACATTCCTGAGTCTGCTGCAATTTTTAAGATGTTATCGACTAACAGAGACTTTTTCACGATTGTAATTACACATCAAATATATTTTTCTGCATAAAATATTAGTGGCTGTATATTAAACGTGTTTCTGATCGTTCAAATATTTGTACTAGGTTAATTTTTATTTTATTTCCTGAAAGAAATCTTTTTCATACGTACAACATTATTTGAAGACAAAATCCAGTTTGGGCTTCTTACAAATATTAAGACGACCAGAAACACATTGAATATAGCGTACATACACTGATATTCTAAACGAGAAAATGTATTTAATATGCAAGTTTAATCATCTTACAATGCAGCAAACTCAGGAATGTCCCTTTAATTTTCATTTTATTTCCTAAAATATAATTTTTTTATACGTACAAAATTATTTGAAAACAAAATCCAGTTTGGGCTTCTTACAAATATTAAGACGACCAGAAACACATTGAATATACAGACACTGATATTCTAAACAAGAAGATATATTTAATATGTAAGTTTAATCGTAGAAATATTTTATTAGTCGGAAACATCTTACAGTGCAGCAAATTCAGGAATGTGAGAATTTAACGCCGTGGCATCGCCATAGAAATTAATTGCATGCGTTAGATATTTGTGTCTGCGTCTAAAAGTTTTATAAGCATGGGCTGATATTTCTGGCGTGTGTCCAGGACACCGTGGTTGTAGACACCTCGGATAACTGATCTGTGTTGTCATGACGTTGGACGATGTGCACTTTAATTGAACTAGCACTTCTTGCTATTAGGGGTGGGACGTAGCCATGCACGGTAAAGCACTCGCCGGATGCGCGATAGGTCTGGGATCGATCCCAGTAGGTTGGTCCATTAGGCTATTTCTAGTTCCAGGCATTTCTCCACATCTAGTGTAATAAAGTCTGTGGTATGTGGCCTTCTATCCTGCATGTCTATGGCATGTTGCATATAAAAGAAACCTTGCTGCTAATCATAAAGCTCGTAAATCTTGTCCTGGACCAAGAAGCCGGCGTAAGTCGACACCAGAGCCCATGACAGGCGTGCGCTGCAACAGATTGCTCTGAATGTGCACGTTAAACCCCTATGACCTGGCTTGAACTAATCGTAAAATAGTAAGCCATTGTGAGGCAGCAGCGAGTTTCCTTACTCATTATCTGTGTGGTCCCTAACCATATATGTTCTGACGCCATATAATCGTTATTAAAGGGACATTCCTGAGTTTGCTGCATTGTAAGATGCTTCCGACTAATAAAATATTTCTACGATTAAACTTACATATTAAATATGTTTTCTTATTTAGAATATCAGTGTCTGTACATTCAATGTTTCTGGTCGTCTTAATATTTGTAAGGAGCCCAAATTGGATTCTGTTTTCAAATAATTTCGTACGTATGAAAAAATAATATTTTATGAAATAAAATGAAATTTAACCTAGTAAAAATATCAGAACGATCAGAAACGCGTTTAATATACAGCCACTAATATTTTATGCAGGAAAAATATATTTGATATTTAATTATAATCGTTAAAAAGGCTCTGTTATTCGATATCACCTTAAAAGTCGCAGCAAACTTAGGAATGTCCCTTTAAAATATGTTGTGTGTCGTTAAATAAAGCATTCCTTCCGTCTTGCTGTTAAGATCATTCCAGATACAACAATTGGCAATGTCACAGAGATTGTCTGGTATTTTTATTTTTTTCTTCAAATTACTGTCACAAGATTATTTATTTTATAATGATACCGACAAATTAAACTAGTCTCTTAAAACATTAACTGCAAAACTGCCGTTGAAAATGCCGCGGAGACTACTTTCCACGGAATAAAGTTGTTCGGGCGGTGGCCATTTCCTCAAAGGGACATTCCTGAGTTTTCTGCAATTTTTAAGATGTTATCAACTAATAAAATGTTTCTACGATTAAACTTACATATTAAATATATTATCTTGTTTAGAATATTACTCGCTGTATATTAAACGAGTTTCTGATCGTTCTAATATTTATACTAGGTTAATTTTCATTTTATTTCCTAAAAGAAATTGTTTTTGTACGCACGAAATTATTTGAAGACAAAATCCAGTTTGGGCTTCCTACAAATATTAAGACGACCAGAAACGCATTGAATATACAGACAATTATATTATAAACAAGAAAATATATTTAATATGTAAGTTTAATCGTAAAAAAATATTTTATTAGTCGGAAACATCTTACAATGCAGCAAACTCTGGAATGTCCCTTTAAGAGAAACATCTTACAATGCAGCAAACTCTGGAATGTCCCTTTAAGAGAAACATCTTACAATGCAGCAAACTCAGGAATGTCCCTTTAAGAGAAACATCTTACAATGCAGCAAACTCAAGAATGTCTCTTTAAGAGAAACATCTTACAATGCAGCAAACTCTGGAATGTCCCTTTAAGTAATAGTCATCAGACTTCTTAATTTGGTCTTTGATTGAAAATATATTTTATTGTACGAAGAAAAAAAGAATCGGGCAAACGTTTGACAACTTACGAGGCCCTCTTCTATACTCTTCAAAAGAAGAAACGCAAAACCACATTGTCGTAACATTTGGAGAATTGATTTAATTATTGAATGGTGAGTCCGATAATTACCAAATGTTGCAGGATTGTTCACAATTCACTCTAGTCCATTGTGAGTAAGTGATAGGACACACCACCAAGGTCAAGGTCATCTGGAGTCGATACCGGGTGTGGCCTCCGCGTGTGTTGACAACTGCCTGGCACCGCCTGCCCATTGAAGCAACCAAAGTACGGATGACGTCCCGGGGGATGGTGGCCCACTCGGCCTGCAAGGCTGCTGCCAGCTCGGGCAGGGTCTGGGGCTGTGGTTGTCGCTGTCGGAGGCGTCGGTCCAACTCGTCCCATAGATGCTCAGTTGGGTTCAAATCCGGTGATATCGATGGCCAAGGAAGGACATTAATGTTGTTGTTCTGTAGGAAAGCCGTTGTGAGACGTGCTGTGTGAGGCCTGGCGTTGTCATGTTGGAACACTGCGTTGGCGTTGGCCATAACTGGAACGATGTGTGGCCGGAGGATCTGGTCAATGTAGCCCTGTGCATTCAGGTTGCCCTGCACGTGGACCAGGTCAGTTCTGCCAGTGTGTGAGATGGCTGCCCACACCATGACACTACTACCCCCACCGAATCTGTCCACTTCCTGCACGCAGTTTGCCGCATAACGTTCACCACGACGCCTATACACGCGACATCTTCCATCATGACGTCGGAGCAGAAATCGGGACTCGTCACTGAACCACACCTGTCTCCATCGCAGTTGAGGCCATTGTCGATGAATCTGGCACCACTGCAGTCGGAGTCGACGGTGTTGTGGTGTTAAGATGACACCTCGAACTGGAGGTCTGGCACGAATTCCTACCTCACGTAGGCGGTTCCGTACGGTCTGGTCGGATATCCTGCGCAAACCTGGTATTGCTGCGGCTGTGGAGGTGGCAGTAGTCAATCGTTCCCGAAGGTGGCGTACCCGGATGTAGCGGTCCTGCCCGGGGGTAGTGACCCGTGGTCGACCGGATCTAGGGAGGTCACGTGTTGATCCATGTTGCTGGTAACGGTCCCACAGTCTGGAGATGGTGCTTGGGGACACATGGAATGCCCTGGCAACGGCCGTTCTGGATTCGCCTGCGTCTAGTCGGCCGATGGCATTGTTTCTCTGCGGTTCACTGAGACGTGGCATGTCCTGGATTGTCAACTGTCGGCCAGATACAGAGGCCAGGCAAGCGAACACCCTGCACTTTTATACGTCGGTGTTCATGTTGCACGTGCAGACAACGCACGTGCAGTGGTGACATGGTTTGCACGTGGCTGCGTTTTTGCGAATATTCACATTTTGGAACTTTATTGTACAGTAACTGCGTTTTATCGAATGTAACCGTGGGAATGTGTTTGGGACATGCAATAACCTTATATTCACAAAGCATGAACCGGTAGGAAACATAAAATCGGAGTTATAACCCATTTGTACCCTTTTGCGTTTCTTTTTTTGAAGAGTATATATACATGTACATACAATATACATGGCGACCTATATCACAAAGCTGTATATTTAAACTACATTTAAACAGTCAATAATGACCAGTGGAAGGAAATATATTATGTACAAAAGAATATGAAAGAAGAAGAAGAAAATAAATAGTGATGCAAGATATTACACAAATAGTAGTTTACGAGCATTCAAACTTGTTACCACACTTACAAATAATCCATATGGTAATTTGAATTTTACTTTACTAATCAAAACGATGAGTTTGTTTGCTGTATATTTGAACACAAGTAAATGTTTCTTTATTATCAGCATCATTTAAAGGGACCATAGTTTGACAGCCAATAACCGATGTATTTTTCGTGCTGGGGTGTCGTTAAACATTCATTCTTTCATTCTTTCATTGATTCATTCATTTAAAGGGACATTCCTGAGTTTGCTGCATTTTAAGATGTTTCCGACTAATACAATATTTCTATGATTAAACTTACATATTAAATATATTTTCTTGTTTAGAATATCAGTGTCTGTATATTCATTGTGTTTCTGGTCGTCTTAATATTTGTAACAAGCCCAAACTGGATTTTGTCTTCAAATAATTTCGTACGTTTGAACAGAATTATATTTTAGGAAATAAAATGAAATTTAACATACATGTAGTACAAATATTAGAACGATCACAAACATTTTTAATATACAGCCACTAATATTTTATGCAGAAAAATATATTTGATATGTAATTACAATCGTTAAAAAGTCTCTGTTAGTCAATAACATCTGAAAAATTGCAGCAAACTCAGGGATGTCCCTTTAATGTGTTTCGACCATATAACAGTAATTGTAAATCTATCTTTAGTAGCCAATTTAAAAAATGACCATGACGTCACAAAAATCTTCTCTTTTTTTTCTCTTTTTTTTCATACCTGTTCGTCACCGTTGGTTCGTCATCAAATTAATTTGTTAGCTCAATGCCGCTACCAAGAGACAATATCATTGCGATTATTATTACATAGGCCTACAGACAAACTTTCTTAAAACGGCCACACAAGAGTAGTCAAAGACGGCCGCTTAAAACAGGTGGCCGCTGAATACATGGTTTCACGTTTACAGTCTTCATAAACTAATGTTGTGAGTTTGTTGTTGTTGTTTTTAATTAATTAATTAATTTATTTGTTGTTACTTTTGTGTTTGTTTGTGTGTGTGGGGAGAGGGGGTAATTTTTGTGTGTGTGGGGAGAGTGGGTAATTTCTGTGTGTTTGTGTGTGGGGAGAGGGGGTAATTTTTGTGTGTTTGTGTGTGTGGGGAGAGGGGGTAATTTTTGTGTGTGTGGGGAGAGGGGGTAATTTTTGTGTGTTTGTGTGTGTGGGGAGAGGGGGTAATTTTTGTTTTAATTGTTTGTTTATTTGTTTGTTGTTGCTTCTTTTTTTTTTTTTTTTTTTTTTTTTTTTGGGGGGGGGGGGTCGGTTTGGTTTTCTTTTCTGGGTGTTTTCGTTTGTTTTTGTTTTGTTTTTAGGTGGGATATTCTTTTGGGGGGGGTTGTGGGGGAGGGTTTTTGTTTTGTTTTTTGCTTGTTTCTTTTGGGGGTTTTGAGAGAGCCCGCTTTATGAACGATAAAAAAAATAATTGGCTCAAAACGATTTAATTTATCCTTCACACAATTTAGGCGCAAATGAGTGTTTTTGTGAGTATAATATACTCCCCCCCCCCACCCCCCCCCGCCCCAAAAAATAAAATAAAATAATAATAATAATAATTTAAAAAATAAGTAAATAAATAAACAAATGAAAAGTAAAAAAAAAAACATATATATATATAAAAATAATAAAAATATGCTTCACTCACCCATTGTAATGTGTTCCTTCACTCTTCATATATGGTTCCTACAAGCCTGTGAAAAATGCTCAACGATAGGAATAGACGACATTGCCTCTTTAAAGATTGGATTTAAAAAACAAAACAAAAAACAAAATTAGTCACATCAGTGCAGTGTGGTGCAGTGTGGTGCAATGCAGACATTCTAGTGGCGAAATGTATTGTGTGGACGACGAAGTGGGTTTAAAAAAAAAAAAAATGCCCAAGAAATAGTACTTTGTTCCTGTTTGTAACCTACATGTATTGACAGCTTTGTTAACACCAAATGTTAATTAGTGTTTTACTTCTTCCGTTCCAAATCTGCGCATTTTTCGTTTGAGAGTTTTTCATGACATTCAAGTCTTCCTGTTCACCATCTTTTAACAGGTCTTCATCCATGCGTGAAATGGTTTTCACTTAATTATGACAATTACAATTAGACTCGGAATAAAAGGACAATTACGTCATAAAAGTCCAACAAGAAGCCTAAGGAAGTGTTTGTAAAAGTGAATGGAAAATTAAACTTCACGAGGAAATTGCAATGATGGTATAAAGTAAATTGCATGCGTTTAAAGACATAATATTGTCACAGACCGCTGACCTATTTAATGGTTTAACAAAGTATTACCTGAACAAAAATAATTTGATTTGTCCCTAAATATACTTTATTCAACTATCTTCATAACCACCATACTCCATTTATTAATGACATTTTGCAAAAATAATTGAATTATGGCAATGGTCCATAATTCAAAAACTAAAATTGCTGAGAGGGATGACATGGATTTCACTACATCATGGTTCAGTTAAGGTGATGCGATAGCTAGATTTGGTTTCCAACAATTAATGTAATTTTTATTTATTATCCATTTTTAGATAAATGTCCTTAAATCCGTGACAGTATGCCTTTAACAACATTAAATACGTCTTTTAAAAAGCAGATGGGTAAAGCGCTCGATAGATTCCCGTTGGTGGACTCACTAGGCTATTTCTCGTTTCAGCCAGTGCAGCATGACTGGTATATCAAAGGCCATGGTATGTGATATCCTGTATGTGGTCTAAAGTGTTGTACGTGTTTAGAATCTGAGTCGGGACGTAGACCAATGGTAAAGCGCTCGCCTGATGCGCGGTCAGTGTTGGATCGATCCCTGTCGGTGGACCCATTGGGTTATTTCTCGTTCCAGCCAGTTCACCACGACTGGTATATCACAGGCCGTGGCATATTAGATATATTTTGCAATTAATTCAAATTCAATGTGCTCTAGTTGTGTAGTTATACAAAACACGGGCGGGATGTAGCGCAGTCGGTTGAGTGCCCGCCCGAGGTGTTTGCGTCGCAGGATCTAACCACTGCGGTTGATCCATTCAACTGATATTTTTTTCTCGTTCCAACCAGTGCACTACAACTGGAGAAAGGCCATGGTATGTGCTTTCCTGTCTGTATCAATGTGCATATAAAAGATCCCTGGTTTCCTCTGATGACTACGTGTCAGAATGACCAAATGCAATAGCCGATGATTAATAATTCAATGTGCTCTAGTTGTATCGTTATACAAAAAAAACCTCACTTTACTTTGTTATTCAAGAACATCTTCAGCACACCAAAGACCAATTTGTGTGAGTGGGATACAGTCTGGTAATAAACTAACAGAAATGCACAATTATCATCCATCTCGTGGAACGTTTGATCGAAGTGTTTGAACACTGAGGCAAAAACAACTGCAGTATACGTGTACAGTTAATACTTCGATGTTTTTCGATTCACCGATAATTTTCTGGACTAAAGTAAAGTTTGTTTTATTTAACGACGTCGCTAGAGCACATTGATTTTTTTATCTTATCATCGGCTATTGGACGTCAAACATATGGTCATTCTGACACTGTTTTTAGAGGAAACCCGCTGTCGCCACATAGGCTACTCTTTTTACGACAGGCAGCAAGGGATCTTTTATTTGCGCTTCCCACAGGCAGGATAGCACAAACCATGGCCTTTGTTGAACCAGTTATGGATCACTGGTCGGTGCAAGTGGTTTACACCTACCCATTGAGCCTTGCGGAGCACTCACTCAGGGTTTGGAGTCGGTATCTCGATTAAAAATCCCATGCCTCGACTGGGATCCGAACCCAGTACCTACCAGCCTGTAGACCGATGGCCTGCCACGACGCCACCGAGGCCGGTTTTCTGGACTAATGATGATGCGAAGAAGACAATGGCCTCAAGCCATCATCACTGGCGACAACAAGGTTGACGCTGCAATAACTTTGGATGTTTCCTCACTTGGGCGTAGCTAGCAGCGGGTAAGTGGGTGGGGTTTGGCAAGACGGGCAATCCCCCCCCCCCCCCAAAAAAAAAAAAAAAAAAAAAAAAAATAATAATAAAAAATATTGTGGTGGGAAGAGGGGCGTTGAGGCACTGCTGGAGGTAGTCATGTATTTCATTGGTTTCTCTAACTTTTGTGTTATTCCATGCTAGATATAGTGCTTAGGGCCCATAAGTTAACGTTTGTTTTGTTTAACGACACCACTAGAGCGCATTGATGTATTAACCATCGGCTATTGGGTGTAAGACATTTGGTAATTTTGACATATAGTCTTAGAGAGGAAACGCGCTACATGTTTCCATTGGTAGCAATAGATCTGTTATATGCACCATCCCACAGACAGGATAGTACATACCACGGCCTTTGATGCACTAGTCGTGGTGCACTGGCTGGAACGAGAAATCGCTCAATGGGCCCACCGACGGGGATCGATCTCAAACCGACTGCGCATCAATCGGACGCTTTACCACTGCGCTACGTCCCGCCCCTAGGGCCCATACGTTTTTCCAGGGCAAATTCTTTGCGAGCCCTCACTCAAGTATAGACGTGACAAGCAGAGGGAGGAAGCTCTCCCCCTACACTGTAGAGTATGCACCCCATCCCCCCACCCTAGCTGAATGACAAAGCAATGTAATGTTGGCTTTTCCATTCCATTAGTTGGCATCTTCTTCTATCTGCAAAGTGCTATCAAATACGACACCCCACCCCACCTCCTCCAACAATTACAACATTCTCTGCGACGAGTTTGTCCATCTCCCTACCGGCCTCGGTGGCGCAGTGGTTAAGCTATCGGACTACAGGATGGTAGGTACAGGGTTCGCAGCCCGGTACCGGCTCCAACCCAGAGTGAGTTCCTAAGGGCTCAAATGGGTAGGTAAGTAAGGCCACTACACCCTCTTTTCTCTCACTAACCACTAACCAACTAACAACTAGCCCACTGTCCTGGACAGATAGCCCAGATAGCTGAGGTGTGTGCCCAGAACAGCGTGCTTTAACATTAATTGGATATAAGCACGAACATACATTGTGTAAGTTGAAATGAAATGTCCATCTCCTGCGACGCCTTCACCTATATTTTCTGCTACTAGAACTTTTTCTCATTAATATACTGAATGCATTTCATCTAGCAGGACCGAACTAACCAGGTCATTATACATTTCAGATATTAATTACTTCCATCTATCTTCCTACCCGGTGAAATACATTAGCTACGACACTGCAATATTGCCCCTTTTGTGGCGAAAACAACGATCGTATCACTAGCCATCCATTAATCTATTTTTCACGATAATATCGACGAGGTGTTGTCGTCTGCTGGAACAGAAACTATAAGATCCTTTCTAATCCTTCTGAGAGGTGTTGAGTGGCTAATCGTTTTGAATCGTTTAATCGTTGATTAATTGTAACATTTTGTATGTTATCATCTTTCATTTGTAGGGTTCATTAAATCTTCCATCGTGAATTTATTATGTATTGTCAATGATGTCCTCTCTCGTTTTTCTCCTTAACCTCTTTATTCTGTGCCCATTCTCACTGTCTGTGTGTGTCTGTCTCTGTCTCTGTCTCTATCTCTGTCTTTCTTTATTTCAGTCTGTCTCCCCATCTCTCTCTCCTCTGGCTTGCTCTCTCTCGTTCTAATCCCCCCCCACCCCTCTCCTTTTCCCTTCGATCCATCTATCTCTCTCTCTCTCTCTCTCTCTCTCTCTCTCTCTCTCTCTCTCTCTCTCTCTCTCATTCCCACTTCTCTCTCTCTCTTTTCCTAGTCTAAAAATGTACAGTTAACGAGAGCATATCCCTATCGGTTCACCAATTAGGCTCGCTATTTCTCGATGCTGCCAATGTTCATAAACTGCACGTGCATGTGATACTGCCGTGCAATGTTTAACATCTCACGAACAGTGTTGCCTCCAAAGGCTTTCTAAGAAACCATAATCGATTTCCCTCGTGACGTAAAACCCGATACGATGCCATAGACAATTTGGATTCCAAACTTACCGATCATCCATTCATATTTCTTTTTGTAACGTCAATATGAAACTCGTATATGATTAAATTAAAGTAATGTGGTGTCACATTTACTAATTTTAGTAATAATCACGACAATGCGTAACCCTAGCCATAACTAGACATTTAAAGGGACATTCCTCAGTTTACTGCATTGTAAGATTTTTTCGGCTAATAAAATATTTCTACGATTAAACTTACATATCAAATATATTTTCTTGTTTAGTATATCAGTGTCTGTATATTTAATGTGTTTCTGGTCGTCTCAATATTTGTAAAAAGCCCAAACTTGATTTTGTCTTCAAATAATTTCGTATATATTTTAAGAAATAAAATGAAATTTAACCTAGTGCAAATATTAGAACGACCAGAAACACGTTTAATATACAGCCACTAATATATTATGCAGAAAAATATATCTGATATGTAATTACAGTCGTTAAAAAGTGTCTGTGTCAGGGTTTTTTAATTATCTATCTTCATCAAGGGTTTGTAATTATCTGTCTTCATCAAGGGTTTGCAGTTATCTGTCTTCATCAAGGGTTTGTAAGTATCTGTCTTCATCAAGGGTTTGTAAGTATCTGTCTTCATCAAGGGTTTGTAATTGTCTGTCTTCATCAAGGGTTTGTAATTATCTGTCTTCATCAAGGGTTTAATCTGCCTCGGTGGCGTCGTGGTTAGGCCATCGGTTTACAGGCTGGTAGGTACTGGGTTTGGATCCCAGTCGAGGCATGGGTTTTTTAATCCAGATACCGACTCCAAACCCTGAGTGAGTGCTCCGCAAGGCTCAATGGGTAGGTGTAAACCACTTGCACCGACCAGTGATCCATAACTGGTTCAACAAAGGCCATGGTTTGTGCTATCGTGTCTGTGGGACAAATAAAAGATTCCTTGCTGCCTGTTGTAAAAGAGTAGCCTATATGGCGACAGCGGGTTTCGTCTAAAAAACAAACAGTGTCAGAATGACTATATGTCTGACGTGCAATAGCCGATGATAAGATAAAAAAATCAATGTGCTCTAGTGGCGTCGTTAAATAAAACAAACTTTACTTTTCATCAAGGGTTTGTAATTATCTGTCTTCATCAAGGGTTTGTAATTATCTGTCTTAATCAAGGGTTTGTAATTATCTGTCTTCATCAAGGGGTTGTAAGTATCTGTCTTCATCAAGGGTTTGTAATTATCTGTCTTCATCAAGGGTTTGTAATTATCTGTCTTCATCAAGGGTTTGTAAGTATCTGTCTTCATCAAGGGTTTGTTGTATCTGTCTTCATCAAGGGTTTGTAAGTATCGGTCTTCATCAAGGTTTTGTAATTATCTGTCTTCATCTAGGGTTTGTAATTGTCTGTCTTCATCAAGGGTTTGTAAGTATCTGTCTTCATCAAGGGTTTGTAAGTATCTGTCTTCATCAAGGGTTTGTAAGTATCTGTCTTCATCAAGGGTTTGTAAGTATCTGTCTTCATCAAGGGTTTGTAATTATCGGTCTTCATCAAGGGTTTACCGGCCTCGGTGGCGTCGTGGCAGGCCATCGGTCTACAGGCTGGTAGGTACTGGGTTCGGATCCCAGTCGAGGCATGGGATTTTTAATCCAGATACCGACTCCAAACCCTGAGTGAGTGCTCCGCAATGCTCAATGGGTAGGTGTAAACCACTTGCACCGACCAGTGATCCATAACTGCTTCAACAAAGGCCATGGTTTGTACTATCCTGCCTGTGGGAAGTGCAAATAAAAGATCCCTTGCTGCCTGTCGTAAAAGAGTAGCCTATGTGGCGACAGCGGGTTTCCTCTAAAAATGTCTGTGTAGTCCTTAACCATATGTCTGACGCCATATAACCGTAAATAAAATGTGTTGAGTGCGTCGTTAAATAAAACACTTCTCTCTCTCTCTCTCTCTCTCTCTCTCTCTCATCAAGGGTTTGTAATTATCGGTCTTCATCAAGGGTTTGTAATGATCTCTCTCCATCAAGGTTTTGTAATTATCTGTCTTCAACAAGGGTTTGTAAATATCTATCTTAATCAGGGGTTTGTAATTATCTGTCTTCATCAAGGGTTTGTAATTATCTGTCTTCATCAAGGTTTTGTAAGTATCTGTCTTCATCAAGGATTTGTAATTGTCGGTCTTTATCAAGGGTTTGTAATTATCTGTCTTCATCAAGGGTTTGTAACTATCTGTTTTCATCAAGGGTTTGAAATTACTTGTCTTTATGAAGGAATTATAATTATCTAAGAAAAGCGATAGCGTTTAACTTTTCCCTTTTGTAATTTCCCTATGATGTATTTATTTTTTTAAATTGAAAACAAACACAAACGTACAAAAAAAACCCCACAAAAAACAAGAATTATACTAAAGAAATAACTTCCTTCCTCAGTAGTGCATGCGTTTTCCTAACTATCTCCAGCTTCACCCGCCCCTCCCCCTCCCTCCATTTCACTCCTGGTTGTTGTGTAAGTGTCGTGTAGCTGTCTGCTCATTACGGTGATCATTTGGTGCCGATCATTTGTCTCGAGTTTCGCTCCGGGGAACCTTCGTCTGTCAGACATTTTCTGTAACTTGACAAACGGAGAACGGTCACCTCGAGAGCTGTTGACAATGTTATGCGTCTGCGTCTTCAAAGATGTCCCTCGAGCGAATTTTAACAATATGACGAAGGCCGGAAGTGTCCCAGTAACACTGTCCAGACATCCTTTTTATCTGTCTTCCGTTCTTCATTCCACCAACAAGGCCAGAACCGCTGCTTTTATATTTCTACATAGTTTCATTTGGCTGTTGATTAAAGTGCACAACGTTGTGTCTAGCCTTCAATAAGTTTCTCCTTTTTTTCTTTCTTCTTTTTGGGGTGGGGGTGGGTGTGTGGGGTAGGGGTGGGGGTGAGGGTGGGGTGGGGTGGGGTGGATAAAATAAACCAGGGACCTAATTCACAAAGCTCTCTTAGGCTCTGCTAGACAACAAAGCATTCTTTGCAAGTATTTTTGCATTGCACTGCGATATCGCAAAGTTGCGAGAGTTTAGTGAATTAGGTCCCAAGGCACTGTAATATACTTCATATTTATTGCATTTATTTTGTTACTACAGGGCCGTACCCTCCGGGGGGCAGGGGGGGGCAGCTGCCCCCCCCCCCCCCCCTGAGAATCTTGTCCTTTTTTTATTTTTTTTATATACTCTTCAAAAAAAGAAACGCAAAAGGGTACAAATGGGTTATAACTCCGATTTTATGTTTCCTACCGGTTCATGCTTTGTGAATATAAGGTCATTGCATGTCCCAAACACATTCCCACGGTTACATTCGATAAAACACAGCTACTGTACAATAAAGTTCCAAAATGTGAATATTCGCAAAAACGCAGCCACGTGCAAACCATGTCACCACTGCACGTGCGTTGTCTGCACGTGCAACATGAACACCGACAGTATAAAAGTGCAGGGTGTTCGCTTGCCTGGCCTCTGTATCTGGCCGACAGTTGACAATCCAGGACATGCCACGTCTCAGTGAACCGCAGAGAAACAATGCCATCGGCCGACTAGACGCAGGCGAATCCAGAACGGCCGTTGCCAGGGCATTCCATGTGTCCCCAAGCACCATCTCCAGACTGTGGGACCGTTACCAGCAACATGGATCAACACGTGACCTCCCTAGATCCGGTCGACCACGGGTCACTACCCCCGGGCAGGACCGCTACATCCGGGTACGCCACCTTCGGGAACGATTGACTACTGCCACCTCCACAGCCGCAGCAATACCAGGTTTGCGCAGGATATCCGACCAGACCGTACGGAACCGCCTACGTGAGGTAGGAATTCGTGCCAGACGTCCAGTTCGAGGTGTCATCTTAACACCACAACACCGTCGACTCCGACTGCAGTGGTGCCAGATTCATCGACAATGGCCTCAACTGCGATGGAGACAGGTGTGGTTCAGTGACGAGTCCCGATTTCCTGCTCCGACGTCATGATGGAAGATGTCGAGTGTATAGGCGTCGTGGTGAACGTTATGCGGCAAACTGCGTGCAGGAAGTGGACAGATTCGGCGGGGGTAGTGTCATGGTGTGGGCAGTCATCTCACACACTGGCAGAACTGACCTGGTCCACGTGCAGGGCAACCTGAATGCACAGGGCTACATTGACCAGATCCTCCGGCCACACATCGTTCCAGTTATGGCCAACGCCAAAGCAGTGTTCCAACATGACAACGCCAGGCCTCACACAGCACGTCTCACAACGGCTTTCCTACAGAACAACAACATTAATGTCCTTCCTTGGCCATCGATATCACCGGATTTGAACCCAATTGAGCATCTATGGGACGAGTTGGACCGACGCCTCCGCGACAGCGACAACCACAGCCCCAGACCCTGCCCGAGCTGGCAGCAGCCTTGCAGGCCGAGTGGGCCACCATCCCCCGGGACGTCATCCGTACTCTGGTTGCTTCAATGGGCAGGCGGTGCCAGGCAGTTGTCAACACACGCGGAGGCCACACCCGGTATTGACTCCAGATGACCTTGACCTTGGTGGTGTGTCCTATCACTTACTCACAATGGACTAGAGTGAATTGTGAACAATCCTGCAACATTTGGTAATTATCGGACTCACCATTCAATAATTAAATCAATTCTCCAAATGTTACGACAATGTGGTTTTGCGTTTCTTCTTTTGAAGAGTATATATCTCCAGTAATAGCATAGAAATGTTTAATCTTTATAGTATGTTAAAAATTATTTATAAAATTTAGTGCCCCCCCCCCCCCCCCCCCCCCATGGATTTTGGTCAGGGTACGGCCCTGTACTAAGAGCGGAATTTGTCAAACAATTTTGTGTGTGTTGACATTCGTTGAAGTTGTTTGTACATATACATCGGTTTGAGTTGTTTTAATAGTAGGTCGGTGCTCAAGTGAATTAGGGCCAAATACACAAATCTTCCTTTAGCTCTCTCATTAGCAACATCATCGCATCGTCCTTAGGGCCGTAGCTAGGGCGGGGGGGGGGGGTAGCTAGGGGTGGGGGTGGGGGTGGGGCAAGGTGGCAGTACCCCCCCCCCCCCCGAAAGAAATCCGGAAACAAAATTATCTTTTTAACCGTTTAAGGAGTTTTAGACTATTAATTAATTCCTTTTCTTTTTTACGTGTGTTTTAGTTTTGTTTGTTTGTTTGATGTTTGTGAGGTTTTAAGTGTGTTGGTGTACTTGTTGTTGTTGTAGTTGTAGTTGTTGTTGTAGTTGTTGTTGTAATTGTTGTAGTAGTTGTTTTCTTTGCATTGTTCCCCTTTTGGATATTCATTTTTTAATGTCTTCTCTTTTTTTTATAATTTATAGTCAGGTCCCCAATTAAGAATCATTTCTGAGCAGGATTACGACATTGTTACGGAATCGTATAATGTGTATGTTTTTCTTATTGTTTTGTTATTATTTTGTTTAAATGTGTTGCTTTTTTTTTTTTTTGAATTTTGTTTTTCATTTTGTATTTTCAATGTTTGTTTTTTATGTCTTCTTTTTTTTTTCATAATTTATAATAAGTTCCCCAATTAGGAATCATTTCTGAGCATGATTCCGATGTTACACTGTGACAATCGTTCACTTTGTTTTTCTTCATTTTTCCTTTTGTATGTGTTTTTTTTGTTTTTTGTTAAAGTGTGTTGTTTTTGTTTACTTCTTATTTTGTCCCTTTTGTATACACCGTTAATTTAGTTTTTTTAAATGTCTTCTTTTTTTATAATTTATTGTAATTTCCCAAATTAGGACCATTTCTGACCAAAATTACGATGTTACGGAATCGGACAATTACAATGATTAAAATTATAGCTCCGAATGTATCCGAACGACCCGACAATCGCAATTAATAAGAACAAATTTCCTGTTCTGTCTGACATTTTACATTTAATCTGGGCCAGCTTGTCGCATCAGTAGTTTGTAATCGGGGAAATGTAGCTGCTGTAGCCGTGTGTTACCGATACATCATTATTTACACAACCCAATCTAGCAGCTTGTCTTTCACTGCCCAATTAGAGAGAAGTCATTGAAACCCGTTAACCACTGCGACGTGCAAATATATCTGGGCCCGTATTTTCGAAGCCATCGTAGCTACGACCGGCCTCGGTGGCGTCGTGGTTAGGCCATCGGTCTACAGGTTGGTAGGTACTGGGTTCGGATCCCAGTCGAGGCATGGGATTTTTAATCCAGATACTGACTCCAAACCCTGAGTGAGTGCTCCGCAAGGCTCAATGGGTAGGTGTAAACCACTTGTACCGACCAGTGATCCATAACTGGTTCAAAAAAAGGCCATGGTCTGTGCTATTCTGCCTGTGGGAAGCGCAAATAAAAGATCCCTTGCTGCTAATCGGAAAGAGTAGCCCATGTAGTGGCGACAGCGGGTTTCCTCTCAAAATCTGTGTGGTCCTTAACCATATGTATGACGTCATATAACCGTAAATAAAATGTGTTGAGAGTGTCGATTTAATAAAACATTTCTTTCTTTCTTTCGGGACCAAACCGAGCGGCTCAACCGCCAGGGGCGGTCCCTCCTGCTTCACAGAAGACGACGAGACCGGCATAGGCGGTTCAGGGGGAGCCAAAACTGGCAGCTCAATTGCCGGCGGCGGCCCCTTCTGCGTCGCACCCCCCCCCCCCCCCCCCCCCACTACTCGGAAGCAGCAGACGCCAGGAGCGGCAAAGGGGGAGCCAAAGCTGTCGGCTAAACCGGCAGTAGCGGCCCCTCCCCCTGCAGCACCAACGCCGATGGAAACAGGAAAAGTGTCGTCCGCACCAACCAATCCACCGGCGTCTCCACGAGTTGTTGTGACGGCGGTTGCAGAGCGTGAAGCCAAGAAGAGGAAGGTGTCGGTCCAGGACTTGTCCGACACACAGCCCACGACTTGGCAGATCGCACGCAACAAGCTTCCGAGTCGATCATCCCATCAGCTCGCCATGAGTTCCGCTGCGGAACCTCTCCTAGGACATGTACTTTTTTAGGGCTTTTTTGGACTTAAACATTTTTGGCCGCAGTTCAAGATTTTATTGTTTTTATGGTGTTTTTTTGTTTTCTTTTATTGGTTGGGGGGGGGGGGGGGGGGGGGGGTTTGGGTTGTTTTTTTTGTGTTTTTTTCGTAAACCGTCCAACGCAGTTTATTTTGGCAGCCCGTCTAAATTGCTCAAATCACCTTAAAACCTTTTCGGTCGAGCAATCTAATTTTATTGTTTGGACTTAAATTTTTGTAGCACATTTTGGTCTTCGGTCTTTGACCTAACTACTAAATTCGTATTCCAAATTCCGCCCACCTCAAACTTACGCCCCCCCCCCTCCCCCCTGGCCCGGACCATAAGATCGGACTTTAAACTTTTAGATCTTCGTTCAAAATTATATGTGGAAATTACTTCTTTTTAAAAAAATATTATTAAATAGTCCGATCCTCTCTTCTTTCTCTTATTTATTTTTGAACTGTCCTTCTAAAATGCTCCAAATTATATAAATATTCGGCCGAGCAGTCAATTCAATTATTTTTGGCTTGTAACCTTTTTCTTTCTAATTTTAATCCTACTAATTTCTTTTACTAATTGCTATTTTCAAAATTCTGTCCATTTTCAACCCCCATCCCAAATCAGGCGTGTTATATCTATCTATTTAATTTCTTTTTGACCGCCCGACCAAATTTAATGAGTAGAATTTTCTTTATTAATTATATTAATTAGAGATGCGCATCAAAATTTTAAAGGCCCACTATTTAATTTTTGGATGTAAATTTCAAAATTATCCCCTTAATTTTGTTCTGTCCCGGAGCAAGTCACTGGCTATCCAGAGACAGGCCCCGGGACGGACATGCTCGAAACTCTAGTGGTATATGAGCATGTTAAAATTATATTATTCGCACTCACAGAAATTTACCAATCGATATAATGGGGCCTGATCGGGGTTGTTGAAGAAGGCACAAGTGAGGCTATGTGAAATGCACCTAAATAATGTATCGGACAGCCCAAATAAAAGAAATATTACTGAAGTTAACCCAACTGAAAAGTTTTCACTACTACCAGTAATGAAAAATAGACATGAAACTTTAAAAAAATTATTTGAAATGACTTACTAGTACCTGAAAAATGTAAATAATGTTTTAATAAATAGAATATTATTTTACTAAGCAATATTCATACCGCATTATTAAGATAATAATTTAAAAGTATCTTGTGTGACAACCTTAGTGCCATTCAAATATTACGTAATGCTCCAGGGGCTGGTGGATGCAAAAGAAGGAAATGTTTTATTTAACGACGCAAACACTTCAAGCGAGCACGCAACGGACTCTATTAAATCCCGCCCCTGAGTATATATAAATGAGCCTACCTGATCAGTAGATCTAACAGCATTGCGTGGACTTCCATATCCATGTGGCATTTCATCTATCAATAACAATTTACGGAACGGAACGGGAACTCTATTTACGTGCCCATATCCACAGGGGTTCAGCACGCCGGATTCGGTTTCTGACATCGCCAGTGGCCAATTCCGGGGTGGGAGGGGAAGGGAAGGTATGTGTTTGTGGGGGGGGGGGGGTAACAATTTAAATATCGACCAATTACACTTCGCCTTTTATAGCGTTATTCGGGAACATACAAATTCTAAAAATATCGGGCTAAACTATATTTTATGCAATAGGCGAACTTGTTGGTCTATTTCAACATTGAAAAACTAGGGGGAAAAGTGCAGTAATAAATTCTGGATTGTATACTAGTATAAACAGATTTTATGGTTATACCATCACGGTTAGGGTTTTTTCGTCTTGAAACGAATTTTATATAAAATGTTATATTGAAATTAGTTTCCGGCATACTTTGTAATTCACCCGAATCATTTCGTATACACCCGGCATAAGCCCGAATGTTTTCAATTTTTTTTCAAATCACTGGCATGATTTTGCAAGTAAGGTTTTGATTGGTCGAATGAAAGGTCAACTGGACATGAGCTCCAACAGGGTGCTGTTAGATCCACAGGTAATATAATCTCGGAAATGATCATGGTTTATTTTATTATGCGAGATCCCACAAAAATGAAACTGATACCACCAGTGAGACCAACCACTGGCCCATCTGACTGGCACTGTCAGCCGCCAACAGTGAATCGCGCATAACGTCTCTGGCGATGTCAACGTCATGGGGGTCAGTATTTCGTGTGACCTCCATGTGCTGCGATGCACGCCTGCAGCCTCCTAGGCATGGACATGCACAGGCGCCTCACCACACGTCGTGGGATGGCTGCCCAGTGATGCTGCAATGCCTGTTGCAGCTCAGCGAAGTTCTGTGGTGGATTCGGTTGGTTTTGAACACGACGTCCCAGCTCGTCCCACATGTGCTCTATTGGGTTCATGTCCGGGGAAACTGCTGGCCAGTCCAACACAGTGACATGGTGGGCACGAAAAGAAACGCCTGTGTACGCCTGGCAGTGTGCGGCCGAGCGTTGTCTTGCTGGAAGACGAGCCTGTTTCCGCCATGCCGTCTCATCAATGGGGAGGAGGACCGGCCGCAGGATGTTGTCGACGTAGTGTTGCGCATTAAGGTTTCCCTGTACCACCACGAGTTCGGACCGGAAGTCAGCATTGATGGCGCCCCAAACCATGACTCCGCCGCCCCCGTAGCGGTCCCTCTCCAGAAACACAGGCCTGCGCGACACGTTCTCCACGACGGCGGTAAATGCAACGACGTCTGTCCGTGACACTCACGTTAAATCTCGATTCATCCGAGAAGATGACATCTCGCCATCTCCTGGGTCGCAAATGCCCACCCATTCCTGGCCCATAAGAGTCTTGCTTGACGATGTCTGTGCAGGAGGATAAGGCCACGGTAGGGTCGGTGGCAATGCAGTCGTGCTGCGGCAAGACGTCTCCGGACAGTTCGGGCGCTGATGAGTCGTCCCCTGGTTCCCACTTCAGTCCTGGCAGTGCTTGCGGCTGTCAAAAACCGATTGCGCAGGTGCCGCAACCGTATTTCCGGTCCTGTCTATTGGTCGTTACGCGTGGTGTGCCCGAACGACGGCGGTCATTGACGGTCCCTGTCGTCTGATATCGGTTGAGGAGCCGATTAATGGTTGACGGGTGCACGTGGAACCGTTGTGCTACCCGCAATTGCGAGTTTCCGGCATTCAACAAGCCAATGGCTTGATTCCGATCGGCGTTGTTCAACCGAGGCATCGTGTAGGAGTGAGATACTCATTGCCACCCGCGTGTTCTGAGTGTGCCCGGGTATCAGGAAATGCACGTGCAAAGTGTTATTTCGCCAAGTGGTTGCGTGTGCGCGATTTACCGGATAATGCGTTTTTAGCGTTGTTCCCCTTATGTTGGGAACAGGCCGGAAGTCGACCTTTACATGCTGCTGAAATAATGTGTACCACTGTACCATGTACATTGACGAATAGCGTCAACGAAGTCCAACCGGAACGTATATTATTTTGACAAAAGGAAATTGCGTTATTAATGACGGCTAGTATAGTAATTAACCAGCGGAGCTAATTTTAATTAGATTGTTAATTAGATTGTTATCTTTAATTTTTGGCGGACCGTTCAGAATTGCGCCTAATTTCCTTCACAAAAATGCGCACCCATTCTCTTGGGCTTAAAGGGACACACCCTAGTTACGTTTATTTGTTAACCATTACGGCGTTGTTTTTCGCTATTAAACCCCATTTTTCACAAATAAAATTGCACTTTACTTACATTTTATTATTTAGAATACACATTTCCATTCACCTGAAGTGCTTTTTGGTAATCCTGATGTTTGTAAAACCACGAAATGCATTTTTTGCATTTTTTCAAAAGACGTGTTGTCGAGAAAAAACCGTTAAGCAAGCGAGGTCCAATCTATTTTTAGAGGGGATATTTCCATTTCAATGTCACAGACGTTGGTATATCACGTGACCGTTATCATTTTTGTTCGGTTTGTTTTCT